>NC_084583.2:972500-1110000 GCF_033978685.3 Nerophis lumbriciformis
GTGTGTGTGTGTGTGTGTATATACTCTACACACACATATTAAATTAAACAAATATTTTCCAGTATGTTTGTATCCACCATTTAGTTGTTAATGAAAGCCCGAGCAGCCTCCTAGGTGGCATCCATGCTGGCTGAGCCACCATTTTCCCAAGTTTAAGGAACAAATCTTTTCATTAGCTCCCTGGCTCTATTGTCCGTGTTCTGAGGGGGGTCTGTAGAGATTAGGGAACAGGAAGCACCCCTCCTCCCCTTTTTATTTAGCTGTGTGGCCCTCTCGCTGCTTATTAAGCCACCCTGTGGGAGAAGACGTACCTGGTGCGACCCCCCCACACCGCCGCCTCTCATTAGGCCGGAGTGGAGTAGGCGCTCAGCTCATGGAAGAATGGGACGTGAATTAGTATTCTCTGCAGGGGGAGCGGCCATTAGCACTTCATTAGCAGTAAGAGGACCATTCAGTCGGAAATGTGTGTCTCCATGCTGCACGGCAACATCTATAATCGCCAAATGTCGTTTTAGGGGGTTGCTGATTTTTGTGTGGTCACCAGGGAGACCAGGGGTCAACTGTTCCCATTTGAGGCATGGAAAGTTCCTTTTGAGAGCCCGGAGTGGACATTTGTCTCCCTTTTTGGACACGTTCTGTTGCCCCCGCGTCAGTCCGCTCCATTCCGTCGGATGGTCGCACCTTTTCCCGTCCTGAAACTGGAGAACCGGGGCCTAGCGCTGGATTGAATGTCGCTTTCCCACCGGGCTGCAGCATCCACACCAGTTGGGGGGTGGGGAGATGGAGGGCAAGGGGGCGGGGTGTAATGCTAGAGTAAAATTGGAGCTTTGATGGCGACTAATAGCGTGTGATGGGTGGCACTGATGTGGATTTTCCAGGGGGAGCGCCACAGGTCCCCCCCCCTTTAGTCTTCTTTAGCGCCCCACCCCTCCACTCCTTCTGTCTCTCCGCCAAGTGCTGACACACCTTTAAGATCACACCGGGCTGGCCTTCCTTCCCACAGCTGTAATTTCTACCCGAACGGCGTAATTACACATCTCCGACTTCAAGCCTGCCCCACCATGTCAAAGGGCTACGCAACTCCTGTTTCTACTGGCCTTAGAGCCAGGAAACAGAAGCAGACATCGCCATGTATGTGTTTTGAGGCCAGCAGGAACTTGGGTCAAATTGGCTGAAATTCATAACATTTCATAATATGGACTGCAGTGGAAATAGGGATGCACGATAATACCTGACACCATCAATAGGCAACTATGACGTCACATTGATCATTTCAATAATGAAAACCGATCATAACAATATGTAATATGTACAATATACACACTGCAAGTATATATATATATATATACATATACATATATATATATAAATATATATATATATATGTATATATATATATACATATATAATGTAGTAACAGACACTTTCATATTAATATGTAATATGTACAATATACACACTGCAAGTGTATATGTATATATATATACATACATATATATATATATATATATATATATATATATATATATATATATATATATATATATATATATATATATATATATATATATATATATATAATGTAGTAACAGACACCTTCATAACAATATCTATGTAGTGTGCACAATATACATACTGCAAGTATTCGTATATATAATGTAATAACATACACCTTCATAACTATGTGTAATATGTACAATATACACACTGCAAGTATATATATATATATATATATATATATATATATATATATATATATATATACACAATGTAGCAACAGACACTTTCATAACAATATAAAATATAGTTTATATGTACACTGCAAGTGTATATATATATATATATATATATATATATATATATATATATATATATATATATATATACATATATATATATATATATATATAATGTAGCAACAGACACCTTCTTACAATATGTAATATGTTTTATATACACACTGCAAGTATATATATATATATATATATATATATATATATATATATATATATATATATATATATATATATATATATATATATAAATATATATATATATATATATGTAAATATATCCATCCATCCATCCATCCATCTTCTTCCGCTTATCCGAGGTCGGGTCGCGGGGGCAGCAGCCTAAGCAGGGAAGCCCAGACTTCCCTCTCCCCAGCCACTTCGTCCAGCTCTTCCTGTGGGACCCCGAGGCGTTCCCAGGCCAGCCGGGAGACATAGTCTTCCCAACGTGTCCTGGGTCTTCCCCGCAGCCTCCTACCGGTCGGACGTGCCCTAAACACCTCCCTAGGGAGGCGTTCGGGTGGCATCCTGACCAGATGCCCGAACCACCTCATCTGGTTCCTCTCGATGTGGAGGAGCAGCAGCTTTACTTTGAGCTCCCCCCGGATGGCAGAGCTTCTCACCCTATCTCTAAGGGAGAGCCCCGCCACCCGGCGGAGGAAACTCATTTCGGCCGCTTGTACCCGTGATCTTGTCCTTTCGGTCATAACCCAAAGCTCATGACCATAGGTGAGGATGGGAACGTAGATCGACCGGTAAATTGAGAGCTTTGCCTTCCGGCTCAGCTCCTTCTTCACCACAACGGATCGATACAGCGTCCGCATTACTGAAGACGCCGCACCGATCCGCCTGTCGATCTCACGATCCTCTCTTCCCTCACTCGTGAACAAGACTCCGAGGTACTTGAACTCCTCCACGTGGGGCAAGATCTCCTCCCCAACCCGGAGATGGCACTCCACCCTTTTCCGGGCGAGAACCATGGACTCGGACTTGGAGGTGCTGATTCTCATCCCAGTCGCTTCACACTCGGCTGCGAACAGATCCAGCGAGAGCTGAAGATCCTGGCCAGATGAAGCCATCAGGACCACATCATCTGCAAAAAGCAGAGACCTAATCCTGCAGCCACCAAACCAGATCCCCTCAACGCCTTGACTGCGCCTAGAAATTCTGTCCATAAAAGTTATGAACAGAATCGGTGACAAAGGGCAGCCTTGGCGGAGTCCAACCCTCACTGGAAACGTGTCCGACTTACTACCGGCAATGGGGACCAAGCTCTGGCACTGAGCATACAGGGAGCGGACTGCCACAATCAGACAGTCCGATACCCCATACTCCCTGAGCACTCCCCACAGGACTTCCCGAGGGACACGGTCGAATGCCTTCTCCAAGTCCACAAAACACATGTAGACTGGTTGGGCAAACTCCCATGCACCCTCAAGGACCCTGCCGAGAGTATAGAGCTGGTCCACAGTTCCACGACCAGGACGAAAACCACACTGTTCCTCCTGAATCCGAGGTTCGACTATCCGGCGTAGCCTCCTCTCCAGTACACCTGAATAGACCTTACCGGGAAGGCTGAGGAGTGTGATCCCACGATAGTTAGAACACACCCTCCGGTTCCCCTTCTTAAAGAGAGGAACCACCACCCCGGTCTGCCAATCCAGTGGTACCGCCCCCGATGTCCACGCGATGCTGCAGAGTCTTGTCAACCAAGACAGCCCCACAGCATCCAGAGCCTTAAGGAACTCCGGGCGGATCTCATCCACCCCCGGGGCCTTGCCACCGAGGAGCTTTTTAACTACCTCAGCAACCTCAGCCCCAGAAATAGGAGAGCCCACCACAGACTCCCCAGGCACTACTTCCTCATAGGAAGACGTGTTGGTGGGATTGAGGAGGTCTTCGAAGTATTCCATCCACCGATCCACAACATCCGCAGTCGAGGTCAGCAGAACACCATCCTCGCCATACACGGTGTTGATAGTGCACTGCTTCCCCTTCCTGAGGCGGCGGATGGTGGTCCAGAATTGCTTCGAAGCCGTCCGGAAGTCGTTTTCCATGGCCTAACCGAACTCCTCCTATGTCCGAGTTTTTGCCTCTGCGACCGCTGAAGCCGCACACCGCTTGGCCTGTCGGTACTTGTCCACTGCCTCAGGAGTCCTATGAGCCAAAAGAACCCGATAGGACTCCTTTTTCAGCTTGACGGCATCCCTCACCGCCGGTGTCCACCAACGGGTTCTAGGATTACCGCCACGACAAGCACCAACTACCTTGCGGCCACAGCTCCAATCAGCCGCCTTGACAATAGAGGCGCGGAACATGGTCCATTCGGACTCAATGTCCAGCACCTCCCTCGTGACATGTTCAAAGTTCTTCCGGAGGTGGGAATTGAAACTCTCTCTGACAGGAGACTCTGCTAGACGTTCCCAGCAAACCCTCACAATGCGTTTGGGCCTGCCAGGTCCGTCCGGCATCCTCCCCCACCATCGCAGCCAACTCACCACCAGGTGGTGATCGGTAGAAAGCTCCGCCCCTCTCTTCACCCGAGTGTCCAAAACATGAGGCCGCAAATCCGATGACACAACTACAAAGTCGATCATGGAACTGCGGCCTAGGGTGTCCTGGTGCCAAGTGCACATATGGACACCCTTATGTTTGAACATGGTGTTCGTTATGGACAATCCGTGACGGGCACAAAAGTCCAATAACAAAACACCGCTCGGGTTCAGATCCGGGCAGCCATTCTTCCCAATCACGCCTCTCCAGGTTTCACTGTCGCTGCCAACATGAGCATTGAAGTCCCCCAGTAGAACGAGGGAATCACCCGGGGGAGCACTCTCAAGTACTCCCTCAAGTGAATCCAAAAGGGGTGGGTACTCTGAGCTGCGGTTTGGCGCGTAAGCGCAAACCACAGTCAGGACCCGTTCCCCCACCCGAAGGCGGAGGGAAGCTACCCTCTCGTCCTCTCGTGGAAGAGAGTCCAGCCCCTCTCGAGAGAACTGGTTCCAGAGCCCTTGCTGTGCGTCGAAGTGAGTCCGACTATATCTAGCCGGAACTTCTCCACCTCGCGCACTAGCTCAGGCTCCTTCCCCCCCAGCGAGGTGACGTTCCACGTCCCAAGAGCTAGCTTCTGTAGCTGAGGATCGGACCGCCAAGTGCCCTGCCTTCGGCTTCCGCCCAGCTCACATCGCACCCGACCTCTATGACCCCTGCTATGGGTGGTGAGCCCATTGGAGGGGGGACCCACGTTGCCTCTTCGGGCTGTGCCCGGCCGGGCCCCATGGGGACAGGCCCGGCCACCAGGCGCTCGCCATCGTGCCCCACCTCCGGGCCTGGCTCCAGAGGGGGCCCCGGTGACCCGCGTCCGGGCGAGGGAAATCTGGGTTCCTTGTCAGTGTTATTCATAGAGATCTTCGAGCTGCTCTTTGTCTGATCCCTCACCTAGGACCAGTTTGCCTTGGGAGACCCTACCAGGGGGCATAGAAGCCCCCGGACAACATAGCTCCTAGGATCATTGGGACACGCAAACTCCTCTACCACGTTAAGGTGGCAGCTCAGAGAGGAGATGTAAATATATATATATATATATATATATATATATATATTTATATATATATATATATATATATATATATATATATATGTATATAATGTAGAAACAGACACTTTCATATTAATATGTAATATCTACAATATACACACTGCAAGTGTATACATATATATATATATATATATATATATATATATATATATATATATATATATATATATATATATATATATATATACACATACAATGTAGCAACAGACACTTTTATAACAATATGTAATATGGTTTATATGTACACTGCAAGTATATATATATATATATATATATATATATATATATATATATATATACATATATATATATATATATAATGTAGTAACAGACACCTTATTACAATATGTAATATGTTTTATATACACACTGCAAGTATATATATATATATATATATATATATATATATATATATATATATATATATATATATATATATATATATATATATATATATATAAATTGTGCACACTACATACATATTGTTATGAAGGTGTCTGTTACTACATTATTACATTATATATGTATATATATATATATATATATAATGTAGTAACAGACACCTTCATAACAATATGTATGTAGTGTGTACAATCTACATACTGCAAGTATATATATATATATATATATATATATATATATATATATACAGTATATATGTATATATAATGTAGTAACAGACACCTTCATAACAATATGTATGTAGTGTGTACATTATACATACTGCAAGTATATACATATATGTATATATATATATATATATATATATATATATATATAAAAAATGTAGTGACAGACACCTTAACAATATGTAATATGTACATTTTCCATTGCAGCGCATGTCTGACTTCTGGCAACGTGTGTGTTCCTACTTCCGGAATCAAACACAAGTGTGTAGTCTAATCATGGCAGACTTGGTAACAGACACAAAGATGACTCTTTTTGGACAAATGAGGATCCACAACCTTATCCTTTTGAAGCTGAATATATTGAGGATGTACTGCTGCTTCTAGAAGCAAGCACAAAGAAGAGGGTGAAACGTTGGAGCAGACGGAAGCCGAGAGAATGAGTTGAAAATCACTCCAAGCTGCAAATGTGGAATTTGGAGACACGCTATATTGACATAAATGGATTGCTTACCCACATAAACCAGATAAAACGTCCCCGGCCAGCTGGGCCAGACAAACAACTGTCCATCGAGTGAGTCACAATTTATATTGATCATGATACACGCAGCACGTCATGTGTGTACTACAGTACATACTCTGTTTGGTTAGCTCAGCTGTGTACAAATAAAACATGAAATGTGGGCTAATACTTTACAGATACTGTAATACGATTGTAATGTTTTTCACTCAGTACAAATTGGTGTCCTATCACAGTGTTGTACATTACAAACTCAAAAAGTTTTTCGTGTTGATGTAGAAGCTGTCTTATCCTTTGCCGTAGTTAGCTTTTAAAGCTAATACCGTAGCACGCCGATGTGTTACTACGCTAGGAAAAGAGTTCCTCGGTGTTCGCTCTTACAATAACAATTGTTACTACAGCTTGGTTATTATTCAGGTTAAGGAACTTACATGAAGTATTGTTGGCGGTTTTGAATGCATTTTTAAAGGGATTTAGAGGTAGATATGATTGTTCCCATTAGCTGTATTGCAGAGGTGGGTAGTAACGCGCTACATTTACTCCGTTACATCTACTTGAGTAACTTTTGGGATAAATTGTACTTCTAAGAGTAGTTTTAATGCAACTTTTACTTGAGTATATTTATAGAGAAGAAACGCTACTTTTACTCCGCTACTTTTATCTACATTCAGCTCGCTACTCGCTACTAATTTTTATCGATCTGTTAATGCACGCTTTGTTTGTTTTGGTCTGTCAGACAGACCTTCAAAGTGCCTGCCTTACTGGTGACGTTTCACTCCGTTCCACCAATAAAATGCAGTCACTAGTGACGTTTGACTCCGTTCCACCAATCAGATGCAGTCACTGGTGACGTTGGACCAATCAAACAGAGCCAGGCGGTCACATGACCTGACTTAAACAAGTTGAAAAACTTATTGGGGTGTTACCATTTAGTGGTCAATTGTACGGAATATGTACTGTACTGTGCAATCTACTAATAAAAGTTTCAATCAATCAATCAAAAGTGTGAAGGAAAAAAGACACTTTTTTATTTCAAACGTACATCCCGTCACAAGCCTAAAAACTGACTGCACAGTTCCTGTCTTCACAATAAAAGTGCCGCTCCATCGCGCCTGCGCTTTCAAAATAAGAGTCTCCGAAAGCCAGCGCAAACAAGCTAGCAAGCTACGGAATTTGCCGCCAATGTATTTCTTGTAAAGTGTGTGAAAACGAATATGGAAGCTGGACAAATAAGATACCAAAAACCAACCACTTTCATGTGGTATTAGACAGAAAGGAGGAACTTTTTTTCTCCTGCATTTGAAAACGTGGACGTTAAGCACTGCTGTCTGATTACAATCAATGCAAGTCATCAGAATCAGGTACTACACCAACTTATATTCTTGTCAACATGAAAGAAAGGAATCTATATGTGTTAAACATGCATGTATATTCATTAAAACACCTTTAACATGTAAACAAAAACGGCAAAATAAATAAATATAAATGATATACTGTATATATCATTGTATGTATATATATATATATATATATATATATATATATATATATGATATGTGTGTGTATGTTACTCATCAGTTACTCAGTACTTGAGTAGTTTTTTCACAACATACTTTTTACTTTTACTCAAGTAAATATTTGGGTGACTACTCATTACTTTTACTTGAGTAATAAATCTCTAAAGTAACAGTACTCTTACTTGAGTACAATTTCTGGCTACTCTACCCACCTCTGCTGTATTGCTAGCCACAAAGAAAATGTTGATTTTTATGTAGAATGCAAAAGAAAACAAATCCTCTTGTCTCTCAAAATGATTGTGAACAATAGGCAAAATTCAAAAATAAAAGTACAGTTCCTCTTTAATAGTAATAATAAATATGATAGAGTTTAATGGAAAAACAAGTTGACTTTATATGCTTAATTGTGTTTCATTGTATCCATTAAACTATATCCAATTGTATTTATAATCTACAAAGTATGCGAAAATACAGTCAAACCGAAAATATAATGCATATGTTCCTTTTTGACTGTACATGTACTGTAAATGTACGATGTATTTATATTATTCACATGTGAATAATGCTGTATAATAGACTGCAATTATATTATTCACATGTGAATAATGCTGTACAATAGACTGTATTTATATTATTCACATGTGAATAATGCTGTATAATAGACTGTATTTTTGTTATTCACATGTGAATAATGCTGTAAAATAGACTGTATTTATATTATTCACATGTGAATAATGCTGTATAATAGACTGTATTTATATTATTCACATGTGAATAATGCTGTATAATAGACTGTATTTATATTATTCACATGTGAATAATGCTGTACAATAGACTGTATTTATATTATTCACATGCGAATAATGCTGTACAATAGACTGTATTTATATTATTCACATGTGAATAATACTGTATAATAGACTGTATTTATATTATTCACATGCGAATAATGTTGTATAATAGACTGTATTTATATTATTCACATGTGAATAATGCTGTATAATAAACTGTATTTATGTTATTCACATGTGAATAATGCTGTATAATAGACTGTATTTATATTATGCACATGTGAATAATGCTGTATAATAGACTGTATTTATATTATTCACATGTAAAAAAATACCTAAGTGTTTATTGTTTATTGTGAGCGAACTGTGGTGCTGAATTTCCCCCAGGGATCAATAAAGTACTTTCTATTCTATTCTATTCTGTAAGAACGCAAATAGAGTTGTTTATATATCGAGGTTCTCTTGTATTGGGCACTATTTTAGCTTCAGGTCAAAATAGTTTACTGTATTTTCCGGACCATAGGGCGCACCGTATTAAAAGGCGCACTGCCGATGAATGGTCTATTTTCGATCCTTTTCATATAAAAGGCGCACCGAATTAAAAAGCGCAATAAAGGGGTGATATTATTATTTTTTTCTTCTAATTGTAAAAAACTTCCTTGTGGTCTACATAACATGTGATGGTGGTTCTTTGGTCAAAATGTGTCATAGATGATGTTTTACAGATCATCTTCAAGTCGCTTTCTGACAGTCCCTTCAGGATGTGCCGTTTTGTGGGCGTTCTTATTTACGTGGCTCACCTTTGACAGCGTCTTCTCCCCGTCATCTTTGTTGTAGCGGTGTAGCGTGCAAGGACGGAAGTGGAAGAAATGTCAAAAGATGGCGCTAACTGTTTTAATGACATTCAGACTTTACTTCAATCAATAACGGAGCAGCATCTCCTCATCCGTGGCTCACTAGTGCAACAACAACGCCCAGAAATGTGTCCCGTGAAAAACCGTCCCACCGGAACTCTCTAATAACAAAAGTTCCTTGGGTGAATAATATAAACTCACTACACCGGTATGTTTTAGCGCTTTCATGGCGAGTTTACTGACAGATATAAGTAAGAACTTTACACTGCTTTATATTAGAAATGGCAACAGCGGAGGATGAATGTCCCATAACAAGAAAATAAAGAAAAAGAAAAAGCTTATCGACTACAGTGTCAGCACGGACTACAAAGGCGGACATGCGTAATTTTCAGGAATCATGCAGATCCCAAATACAGATCAGCAGGTACCAGAAAGCAAGAAAAGTTGCTTTTGCCTAATATTGCGAAACAAAGCGCCAGATAGTGTGTGAATGTGAGTGTGAATGTTGTCTGTCTATCTGTGTTGGCCCTGCGATGAGGTGGCGACTTGTCCAGGGTATACACCGCCTTCCGTCCGACTGTAGCTGAGATAGGCTCCAGCGCCCCCGCGACCCCAAAGGGAATAAGCGGTAGAAAATGGATAGATGGATGGACATATAAAATGTTGGTGTTGTTTACTTGAGTCATATTGCCGTCACATTGCAGTCCACACGTATCTCTTGTATGTGACTGCCATCTACTGGTCACACTTATCATTACACAATGTACCACATAAAATTGCTTCGAGGTCGGTAAGTAAAACCTGAATTATTCCGTACACTAGGCGCAACGGTTTATAAGGCGCACTGTCGAGTTTTGAGAAGAAAAAAAAAAGATTTTAAATGCGCCTTCTAGTCCGGAAAATCCAGTACTGGTAATGTCGTCAGTTTTGTTATTGTTGTTATTGGTCAAGAACATGTAATGTGTGGTTTTTGGGGGACGGCGTGGCGCAGGTTGGGAGAGTGGCCGTGCCAGCAACCTGAGGGTTCCTGGTTCAATCCCCACCTCCTACCAACCTCGTCACGTCCGTTGTGTTCTTGAGCAAGACACTTCACCCTTGCTCCTGATGGGTCGTGGTTAGGGCCTTGCATGGCAGCGTGTGAATGTGTGTGTGTGAATGGATGAATGTGGACAGAGTGTCAAATATACAAATACAAATATAACCCATTTATCTTTTTTTTTAATAGCTAAAAAAACATGTCGATCGTAGCTAGCTCTACCATTACCAAACTGCAAGTCTAGTGAGGCTAATAGTGGAGTTAGCGGTTGTTTACATTCGATGACGGATCATCTGCCGGGTGAGCCGAAGCTATCATGTATTTGCTTCCTGTACGGTAGGTGAGCGTCACAGTAACGAAGGAGTTGATGGATTGGCGTCGGGTCTTGTGTCAATGTGCTTCTCCACTCCATTTGAATTACTCACACACAGCTGACCACCCTCATTGATGGTCCCGAGGACGACACGAAACACAACACTGGGAACTGCCTCGGGGGCACCACACACACACACACAAACACACACACACACACACACACACACACACACACACACACACACACACACACACGCACACACACGCACACCCACGCGCACACACATGCAGCGACTTGACTGGTTTGACATATGGCAGGTTAAAGGCGTATTAAATATCCGTATCAATCTGCACTCTTGTCAGGTGGACAATGACAGAAAGACAGCACCATTAGCGGGATCGTCTTCGTGTGCAACGTTAGTAAAAATAGATGGCACGCTGCCCGCATTCCTGTGGCTCGCAAACCCATTAAGTCATTTCCATTTCACAACACGGTGGTAACGGCGTTAAGGCCCGGACTTGACAGGTGTATGCGACTGTAGAGGTTTCCCTCTTGTGGGTTCTCCTGACTGAAGTAGATCTGCTCGAAAGCCCGGGGGTCTGGGTTGAACAATCTTTTATTGTGCTAACACACCAGGTCACAACTCTGCTCGGCGACTTTTCAGTCCCTGAATGTCCAGTGTGCGTCTGCTGCATAACTCCAACTCCCAACCACCGTGTCTCGGCCCGGCTGCAGCTAATAAGCATGGCAGGTGATTGAATGATCAACCCCAGCTGGGTAATCCAATCACCTGCCAGCTGTGCTTCGAGGCCGGTCCTTACACACCGCGCTCCGCGGCAGGCCCGCAGACCACGCCCCCCTCCACAGCGACATGCAAACTTTACAGTATTTAAACGTCTTGTCTGTTATGCTTGTGGAGTTTAAACATTTTCAGCGCTGTAAGAGTCATTATATACACTACAGTGGTGCTTCGGTTTTTGGTAGTAATCCATTCCTCAAGGTCAGAGGACCTAGACTTAGACTTAGACACATTTTATTGATCCACAAGGGAATTTTTTTTCACAAAGTAGCCCAGTTACAAAGGATAATGCAGGTACAAAGTAGAGTAAAAAATGTACAATAGTAGCAATGTAAAATGTAACATATATGTAATATTTACATATCATATATACAGTATATAATATATACTGATATATTATATGATATTATATTCTTATATAATAAAGTCAAAAGTTTACATACACTTGTTTTATATACACACATGTATATATACACACACACACACACACACACACACACACACACACACACACACACACACACACACACACACACACACACACACACACACCCACACACACACACATATATGTATATATAAATACACACATATATGTATATATATATATATATATATATATATATATATATATATATATATATATATATATATATATATATATACACACACAAAACACCCTTTTCTCTCGACTCCTGTGCTCAACCTTACGATGAAGTAGTCTGTAGCATAGCTAGCTACTAACTAGTAACTAGTTAGTAGCTAGCTATGTTTTATGTATATAGTTCCACATTAGCTAGCTAGCTATTTTGTTATGTTTACAAACTCAACATCTACACACGCAGGCAGATTACATGTATTTTGTTATTAAAACTAAACTAGCTAGTTAGTAGCAAGCTAGGTGTTATGTTTCTAGCTAGTTGCTAGTTAGTAGCTAGCTATATTTTGTTTACATTATCCCATTTATTGGTAGTTTTTAAAGTGTGTTGATGTTGAATTTATAAACATAATTGCTAGCTAGTAGATAGCTACTATGCTAGCTACCATCTAGTTATGTTTTTTGTTTATAATCCCACATTTATCGTTAGGTTTAAAGCCAATATACGTCCATTCCTCCTGCGTGTGTTGATGTTGAGTTTATAAATATTTAACATTGTTAGTACTTACTATCTACTAGCTACTAGTGGCGGCTATTTGGTGGCTAGCTATGTTTTATGTTTATAGGTCCACTTCCTTCGGCTTAGGCGCATGAAAACAAAAGTACTGGTATTTTTTTAATGGCAGTATAGTACGTTTTTTAATTAATTATTACAGCGGTACTTTATTAGTACCGGTATACCGTGCAATCCTAGTCTAATGTAAGATACACAAATAATAGACTTTTGTTGGCGAAGACGGCATTTAGCGGCGAATTGTGAGGGGAAGGGAAACCCACAATGTCAAGTTAATTATATTTATATAGCGCTTTTCTCTTGTGACTCAAAGCGCTTTTACATAGTGAAACCCAATATCTAAGTTACATTTAAACCAGTGTGGGTGGGCACTGGGAGCGGGTGGGTAAAGTGTCTTGCTCAAGGACACGACGGAAGTGACTAGGATGGCGGAAGCGGGGATCGAACCTGGAACCCTCAAGTTGCTGGCAGGGCCACTCTACCAACCGAGCTCTACCGCCCCAATGACTGAGTCACCAACATGTGGATGCTTTGTTTAGGCACTTGATTCGCCAGAATGATACCCGAGCAGACGGACGAGTTTGTTAGACGAAATGATTAACTGTTTGATAAGCCTACATTGTTGTCTAAAACTGAATCACACAAAAAAGTGGAGCATACGAAAATGGAGGTGCTACTGTAGCATACTTGCCAACCTTGAGACCTCCGATTTCTGGAGGTGTGTGATTGTGTGTGGGAGGGGGGGTGGTGCGGAGGGGAGGAGTATATTTACAGCTAGAATTCACCAAGTCAAGTATTTCATATATATATATATATACATATATATATATATATATATATATATATATATATATATATATATATATATATATATATATATATATATATATATATATATAAATAAGAGAAATACTTGAATTTCAGTGTTCATTTATTTACACATATACACACACATAACACTCATCTACTCATTGTTGAGTTAAGGGTTGAATTGTCCATCCTTGTTCTATTCTCTGTCACTATTTTTCTAACCATGCTGAACACCCTCTCTGATGACTCATTCTGCTTCTCTCCCTGCTGTGTGCGCAGTTGTGCACTGCACTCTCTAAAAGCCGTACATGTTATTGTCACATATGCATGTACAGCAGATGGCAGTATTGTCCTGTTTAAGAGTGTCACAACATTGCTGTTTACGGTAGACGAACTGCTTTACGGTAGACGAAAACGTGACTGCTGTTGTGTGTTGTTGCCGCGCTGGGAGGACGTTAATGAAACTGCCTAACAATAAACCCACATAAGAAACCAAGAACTCGCCCTCGATCATTCTACAGTTATAACGTCATTGGGCAGGCGCGCTGTTTATATTGTGGGAAAGCGGATGTGAAAATAGGCTGTCGACACGTCACTCAGGTCCGCCTGAATTTCGGGAGATTTTCGGGAGAAAATTTGTCCCGGGAGGTTTTCGGGAGAGGCGCTGAATTTCGAGAGTCTCCCGGAAAATCCGGGAGCTCGGTTGGCAAGTATGGTCACGCACCTGTTTTCACTAATCATGTCATCACTATTTAAGCCTGTAGTTGCCAGGCAGTCAGCCTGGCGACATCACTCTTGACACAGTCCTGACACTCTGTTTCATTTTCATAGTCCATGCTGCCCTGTTCACGTCATGTCAAGTATGTTTTTTTTTCTATTTTTTGCCACAGTTAGTGACTTTTGTTCATGTCCATAGTTTTTTGCCCACGTGCAAGTATTTGTTTCACTAGTCAAGTTTGTACTTCCGCCTTGAGCGCGCTTTTTGTTCTTTTTTTAGTGTAAAAATATAGATGTCACTACCTTCACGCCATGTCCGGTCCAAATCATTTGCACCATGGGAAAACAAACCACGCCAAAGTCCTAGTCTTGACAGTTGCCTTGTCTGCAAAAAGTAGTAAAACATTAAGTAAATTAAGATCTCTTGTAATGATTAAATTCAAATTGTTTATCCCAATTAGGATTATTTGGTATACCGGTACTAGTATAGTATGGCGGTACTAATGAATCAAAAATGGTACTATACTCTGTATGAAAAGTACCGGTTCGCCATATTCTTTTTTTCCAACGGGCATGAAGGCGCGTCGTCGTTACGTCATGACATTGCTGGTTTTACGAGCAGAGGAGCATGTTCGGCAGCGCACGCACACAATGTATTTCAATATTTTCCGACACTTTTCTAAATAAAGGGGACCACAAAAAATTGCATTATTGGCTTTATACATATGTTTCTTATTGCAATTTGGTCCTTGAATAAAATAGTGAACACACGAGCCAACTTTCTCTTTAGTAGTTAGTAAACAAACAAAGACTTTTAATTAGTCTGCTGACGTATGCAGTAATATATTGTGTCATTTATCTACCTATTATTTTGTCAACATTATTAAGGACAAGCTGTAAAAATTGATTATTAATCTACTTGTTCATTTACTGTTAAAATCTGCTTATTTTCTGTTTTAACATGTTCTATCTACACTTCTGTTAAAATGTAATAATCACTTTTTCTTCTCTTCTTTGATGCTTAACATTAGTTTACATTGCTGGTTTTACGAGCCGAGGAGCATGTTCGGCAGCGCAAAATCACAGAGTACAGAAAAGGGAGAACGGACGCATTTTGGCTTAAAAACTAAAGATAAAGGTGAAGTTATAACACTGAAACGCCCTCAGTCGCAGTCGGCAGTGTTTTAGCTACTTCTAAATCACTAATCCTCGCCTCCATGGCGACAAATAAAGTGAGTGTCTTACAAGTAACATTATCACTGGAGGACAAGGATAAGCTAAACATACTTCACCACACACCGTAGGAGGATACAATAGCTCACCAGCGTCACAATGTAAACAAATGAGTCTACATCTGACATTCACTGTAATGATACCAAGTACAGGAGCGTATTTAGTCGATACTACTATGATTACATCGATATTTTTTATCGTCACAAAATATATACATATATTTTTTTAATTAATATTATGTTTATTAACTCTGGAAATATGTTCCTGGACACATGAGGACTTTGAATATGACCAATGTATGATCCTGTAACTACTTGGTATCAGATCGATACCTAAATGTGTGGTATCATCCAAAACTAATGTAAAGTATCAAACGAGAGAAGAATAAGTGATTATTACATTTTAACAGAAGTGTAGATAGAACATGTTGAAACTGAAAATAAGCAGATATTAACAGTAAATGAACAAGTGGATTAATAATCAATTTTTATAGTTTGTCCTTTATAATTTTGACAAAATACCGGTAATAGAATGATAAAAGACACAATATGTTACTGCACACGTCAGCAGACTAATTAGGAGTCTTTGTTTGTTTACTTACTACTAAAAGACAAGTTGTCTAGTATGTTCACTATTTTATTCAAGGACTAAATTACAATAATAAACATATGTTTAATGTACCCTAAGATTTTTTAAATTAAAATAAAGCCAATAATGGCATTTTTTGTGGTCCCCTTTATTTAGAAAAGTATCGAATTACTTACATACCAGTACCGGTACCAAAATATTGGTATCGAGACAACCCTAATCCCAATATAACTATAGTATAATACAACATATTGTTTTCATGTAAACCTGAACTACTTTTAAGTTTTCTAAAAAAAAAATCCAAATTTTTCTGCGCCATTGCGACTTTACTACTGTAATTTGTTTGAAGGACCACAATGGAAGGTAGAATAAACTATTCTTGTCATCTAATTGTCGCTTAAATTGCATATATGCAAAGTAAACATTAGCATGCACGATTCGTGGATGCTGTGTGGGTCGGGATGGGCACTGTTTACATTTGCAACGATACGCCACCAATTCCCTGTACCTGTATTTGGGATCTGCATTAGTCCTGTAAATTTGCGCGTGTCCGCCTTTGTAATCCGTGCCGACACCGTAGTCGATAAGCTCCTTCTTTTTCTCTATCTTCTTGTTATGGGACATTCATCCTCCGCTGTTGCCATTTCTAATATAAAGTAGCGTAAAGTTCTTACTTATATCTGTCAGTAAACTCGCCATGAAAGCACTAAAACATACCGGTGTAGTGAGTAAACATTATTCACCCAAGGAACTTTAGTTATTAGAGAGTCCCGGTCGGACGGTTTTTCATGGGACACATTTCTGGCCTTGTTGTTACACTAGTGAGCCACGGATGAGAAGATGCTACTCCATTGCACCAATGGACGTCGACTGGATCTAGCATAATATTGTGAGAGTCCAGTCCATAGTGGATCTGACATAATAGTGAGAGTCCAGTCCATAGTGGATCTAGCATAATAGTGTGAGAGTCCAGTCCATAGTGGATCTGACATAATAGAGAGAGTCCAGTCCATAGTGGATCTAGTATAATAGTGAGAGTCCAGTCCATAGTGGATCTAGCATAATAGTGTGAGAGTCCAGTCCATAGTGGATCTAACATAATAGTGAGAGTCCAGTCCATAGTGGATCTAACATAATAGTGAGAGTGCAGTCCATAGTGGATCTAGCATAATAGTGTGAGAGTCCAGTCCATAGTGGATCTGACATAATAGTGAGAGTCCAGTCCATAGTGGATCTAGCAAAATAGTGTGAAAGTCCAGTCCATAGTGGATCTAGCATAATATTGTGAGAGTCCAGTCCATAGTGGATCTAACATAATAGTGAGAGTCCAGTCCATAGTGGATCTAACATAATAGTGAGACTCCAGTCCATAGTGGATCTAGCATAATAGTGTGAGAGTCCAGTCCATAGTGGATCTGACATAATAGTGAGAGTCCAGTCCATAGTGGATCTAGCAAAAGAGTGTGAGAGTCCAGTCCATAGTGGATCTGACATAATAGTGAGAGTCCAGTCCATAGTGGATCTAGCATAATAGTGTGAGAGTCCAGTCCATATTGGATCTGACATAATAGTGAGAGTCCAGTCCATAGTGGATCTGCCATAATAGTGAGAGTCCAGTCCATAGTGGATCTGACATAATAGTGAGAGTCCAGTCCATAGTGGATCTAGCATAATAGTGAGAGTCCAGTCCATAGTGGATCAAGCATAATAGTGTGAGAGTCCAGTCCATAGTGGATCTGACATAATAGAGAGAATCCAGTCCATAGTGGATCTAGCATAATAGTGAGAGTCCAGTCCATAGTGGATCTAGCATAATATTGTGAGAGTCCAGTCCATAGTGGATCTAACATAATAGTGAGAGTCCAGTCCATAGTGGATCTAACATAATAGTGTGAGAGTCCAGTCCATAGTGGATCTGACATACAAACGTTTGTAATAGTGAGAGTCCAGTCCATAGTGGATCTGACATAATAGTGAGAGTCCAGTCCATAGTGGATCTAACATAATAGTGAGAGTCCAGTCCATAGTGGATCTAACATAATAGTGTGAGAGTCCAGTCCATAGTGGATCTGACATAATAGTGAGAGTCCAGTCCATAGTGGATCTAGCATAATAGTGAGAGTCCAGTCCATAGTGGATCAAGCATAATAGTGTGAGAGTCCAGTCCATAGTGGATCTGACATAATAGAGAGAATCCAGTCCATAGTGGATCAAGCATAATAGTGAGAGTCCAGTCCATAGTGGATCTAGCATAATATTGTGAGAGTCCAGTCCATAGTGGATCTAACATAATAGTGAGAGTCCAGTCCATAGTGGATCTAACATAATAGTGTGAGAGTCCAGTCCATAGTGGATCTGACATACAAACGTTTGTAATAGTGAGAGTCCAGTCCATAGTGGATCTGACATACAAACGTTTGTAATAGTGAGAGTCCAGTCCATAGTGGATCTCGCATAATATTATGAGAGTCCAGTCCATAGTGGATCTAACATAATATTGTGAGAGTCCAGTTCATTGTGGATCTACCATAATATTGTGAGAGTCCAGTCCATAGTGGATCTAGCATAATATTGTGAGAGTCCAGTCCATCGGACTAGTTGTTAAAGATCCCTAAATATTCAGCACAACCATTAAATGGGGTTAGAGATGTCCTCTTGGGTGAGGTGGAGTTTGGCAGTAATCATGTGGTGCCACCAGTACAACACATCTTCAGTTGTGTTCCCCGACGTCATTGGGCGTTTCGGCCATTCATCACAAGACCCCCTCTGTTGAGGTTGGCCCACCACAGGCTGATCAGACCTGGGTGTGTGTCTCATGGTGGCACCACGTGGTTATTTGGCAGCCCATGCTGCATCCCTGCTTTTCAGCCACAGCCAATGACTGCTCCGTTCTGCTGCGGTGGCAAGTTCTTTAATAGCCTTGCGTTAGGCCTGTCCTCTGAATCCTACTTCTTTCAGGAGCCTTGTGGTGGAACTGGCGACAAAGCCTCTACAGCCCACCTCCTCTGGCCACACCTTCACGTTCCAGCCCCGTGCCTCTGCTTCAGCTGCCAAGTTGGCATATCGCAGCCTCTTCCGTTCGAATGCTTCATCGAAGGCGTCCTCCCATGGGACCGTTAGCTCAACGATGAAGACACGGCGGCAGGACATTGACCAGAGGACCAGGTCTGGGCTCAGGCTGGTTGCTGCAATTTCGGGTGGAAAAATAAGCCTCTGGCTGAGGTCTACCCGCATTTCCCAATCTCGGGCTGCGTTCAGTGGGCCTAAGTCTGGAGGTGATGGCTTTGTCCGCCGTTTCTCTCCTTCCCGGTTGCAAGTTGTTTTGCGTGGGAAGGTAGCCTGAGCATTTAGAGGCGTGGCATTGGTGACTACTCTCTTATTCTCAAGTTCGGCAGCCAAGCACTTCAGTACCTGGTTGTGGCGCCAGGTGTATTTCCCTTGAGTCAGACTGGTCTTGCAACCTACCAAGATGTGTTTGAGGGTTGCTGGGGCTGTACACTGGAGACAGGCTGGGTCCTCTCCATACCAGAGATGTAGGTTGGTTGGAGAGGGCAGGACATCATACGTGGCTCTAATGATGAAACTTAGTCTATTAGACTCCATGCTCCATATTTCGTTCCACGTGATTGTTCTCCTCTCCACGCCCTCCCACCTCATCACATAATATTGTGAAAGTCCAGTCCATAGTGGATCTCACATAATATTGTGAAAGTCCAGTCCATAGTGGATCTCACATAATATTGTGAAAGTCCAGTCCATAGTGGATCTAACATAATATTGTGAGAGTCCAGTCCATAGTGGATCTAACATAATAGTGAGAGTCCAGTCCATAGTGGATCTAACATAATAGTGACAGTCCAGTCCATAGTGGATCTGACATAATACTGAGAGTCCAGTCCATAGTGGATCTAACATAATAGTGAGAGTCCAGCTCCAGTCCATAGTGGATCTAACATAATAGTGTGAGAGTCCAGTTCATAGTGGATCTAACATAATAGTGAGAGTCCAGTCCATAGTGGATCTAACATAATAGTGACAGTCCAGTCCGTAGTGGATCTAACATAATAGTGAGAGTCCAGTCCATAGTGGATCTAACATAATAGTGAAAGTCCAGTCCATAGTGGATCTAACATAATAGTGAGAGTCCAGTCCATAGTGGATCTAACATAGTAGTGAAAGTCCAGTCCATAGTGGATCTAACATAATAGTGAGAGTCCAGTCCATAGTGGATCTAACATAATAGTGAGAGTCCAGTCCATAGTGGATCTAACATAATAGTGAGAGTCCAGTCCATAGTGGATCTAACATAATAGTGAGAGTCCAGTCCATAGTGGATCTAACATAATAGTGAAAGTCCAGTCCATAGTGGATCTAACATAATAGTGAGTGTCCAGTCCATAGTGGATCTAACATAATAGTGAGAGTCCAGTCCATAGTGGATCTAACATAATAGTGAGAGTCCAGTCCATAGTGGATCTAACATAATAGTGAAAGTCCAGTCCATAGTGGATCTAACATAATAGTGAGTGTCCAGTCCATAGTGGATCTGACATAATAGTGAGAGTCCAGTCCATAGTGGATCTAACATAATATTGTGAGAGTCCAGTCCATAGTGGATCTAACATAATAGTGAGAGTCCAGTCCATAGTGGATCTAACATAATATTGTGAAAGTCCAGTGAAGTCCATAGTGGATCAAACATAATAGTGAGAGTCCAGTCCATAGTGGATCCAACATAATAGTGAGAGTCCAGTCCATAGTGTATCTAACATAATAGTGAGAGTCCAGTCCATAGTGGATCTAACATAATATTGTGAGAGTCCAGTCCATAGTGGATCTAACATAATATTGTGAGAGTCCAGTCCATAGTGGATCTAACATAATAGTGGAAGTCCAGTCCATAGTGGATCTAACATAATAGTGAGAGTCCAGTCCATAGTGGATTTAACATAATAGTGAAAGTCCAGTCCGTAGTGGATCTAATATAATAGTGAGAGTCCAGTCCATAGTGGATCCAACATAATAGTGAGAGTCCAGTCCATAGTGTATCTAACATAATAGTGAGAGTCCAGTCCATAGTGGATCTAACATAATATTGTGAGAGTCCAGTCCATAGTGGATCTAACATAATATTGTGAGAGTCCAGTCCATAGTGGATCTAACATAATATTGTGAGAGTCCAGTCCATAGTGGATCTAACATAATAGTGAGAATCCAGTCCATAGTGGATCTAACATAATAGTGAGAGTTCAGTCCATAGTGGATCTAACATAATAGTGAGAGTCCAGTCCATAGTGGATCTAACATAGTGTTGTGAGAGTCCAGTCCATAGTGGATCTAACATAATAGTGGAAGTCCAGTCCATAGTGGATCTAACATAATATTGTGAGAGTCCAGTCCATAGTGGATCTAACATAATAGTGGAAGTCCAGTCCATAGTGGATCTAACATAATAGTGAGAGTCCAGTCCATAGTGGATTTAACATAATAGTGAAAGTCCAGTCCGTAGTGGATCTAATATAATAGTGAGAGTCCAGTCCATAGTGGATCTAACATACTATTGTGAGAGTCCAGTCCATAGTGGATCTAACATAATAGTGAGAATCCAGTCCATAGTGGATCTAACATAATAGTGAGAGTTCAGTCCATAGTGGATCTACCATAATAGTGAGAGTCCAGTCCATAGTGGATCTAACATAGTATTGTGAGAGTCCAGTCCATAGTGGATCTAACATAATAGTGAGAGTCCAGTCCATAGTAGATCTAACATAATAGTGAGAGTCCAGTCCATAGTGGATCTAACATAATAGTGAGTGTCCAGTCCATAGTGGATCTAACATAATAGTGAAAGTCCTGTCCATAGTGGATCTAACATAGTATTGTGAGAGTCCAGTCCATAGTGGATCTAACATAATAGTGAGAGTCCAGTCCATAGTAGATCTAACATAATAGTGAGAGTCCAGTCCATAGTGGATCTAACATAATAGTGAGTGTCCAGTCCATAGTGGATCTAACATAATAGTGAGAGTCCAGTCCATAGTGGATTTAACATAATAGTGAAAGTCCAGTCCGTAGTGGATCTAATATAATAGTGAGAGTCCAGTCCATAGTGGATCTAACATAATAGTGAGAATCCAGTCCATAGTGGATCTAACATAATAGTGAGAGTCCAGTCCATAGTGGATCTAACATAATAGTGAGAGTCCAGTCCATAGTAGATCTAACATAATAGTGAGAGTCCAGTCCATAGTGGATCTAACATAATAGTGAGAGTCCAGTCCATAGTAGATCTAACATAATAGTGAGTGTCCAGTCCATAGTGGATCTAACATAATAGTGAAAGTCCTGTCCATAGTGGATCTAACATAGTATTGTGAGAGTCCAGTCCATAGTGGATCTAACATAATAGTGAGAGTCCAGTCCATAGTGGATCTAACATAATAGTGAGTGTCCAGTCCATAGTGGATCTAACATAATAGTGAGAGTCCAGTCCATAGTGGATTTAACATAATAGTGAAAGTCCAGTCCGTAGTGGATCTAATATAATAGTGAGAGTCCAGTCCATAGTGGATCTAACATAATATTGTGAGAGTCCAGTCCATAGTGGATCTAACATAATAGTGAGAATCCAGTCCATAGTGGATCTAACATAATAGTGAGAGTCCAGTCCATAGTGGATCTAACATAATAGTGAGAGTCCAGTCCATAGTAGATCTAACATAATAGTGAGAGTCCAGTCCATAGTGGATCTAACATAATAGTGAGTGTCCAGTCCATAGTGGAGCTAACATAATAGTGAAAGTCCAGTCCATAGTGGATCTAACATAATAGTGAGAATCCAGTCCATAGTGGATCTAACATAATAGTGAGAGTCCAGTCCATAGTGGATCTAACATAATAGTGAGAATCCAGTCCATAGTGGATCTAACATAATAGTGAGAGTCCAGTCCATAGTGGATCTAACATAATAGTGAGAGTCCAGTCCATAGTAGATCTAACATAATAGTGAGAGTCCAGTCCATAGTGGATCTAACATAATAGTGAGTGTCCAGTCCATAGTGGAGCTAACATAATAGTGAAAGTCCAGTCCATAGTGGGGCCAGCAGGAGACCATCCTGAGTGGAGACGGGTCAGCAGCGCAGAGATGTCTCCAACCGATGCACAGGCGAGCGGTCCACCCCGGGTCCCGACTCTGGACAGCCAGCACTTCATTCGTGGCCACCGGACCTGAGCCCCCCTTCCACAAGGGAAAGGGGGGCAGAAAAGAAAAGAAACGGCAGATCAACTGGTCTAAAAAGGGGGTCTATTTAAAGGCGTATACAAATGAGTTTTAAGATGGGACTTAAATACGGTAATAAAGGTTTTTTGATCTTATTGCTACATGGGGTGTTTTTTTAAATTTGTAACAAATGAAGAGGTTTTGAGTGACGATCATGACACCTGAAATAGTCCACTTGTATATCTCAGCTCTTTCACACCGCCGGCGCTTCTCGGGGGGACGGGAGGCTCCGGGTCAGTTTTCCTCGCCGAGTTTTCCCCGCCGCCGTGTTGTCTATTCTGCTCAGCTATTTAAAAAATGTTGAATATCAACAATGGCTTTCACTGGTGCATTGTCAACTTTTGTATGAAGCAATCTTGACTGAATGAGATGGCTCCCAGTGCAGCCGGAGCTCAGCTGCAGCGCGTCCCCCGTCTCTTTCTCCCCCAGGGGGAGAGCACGCCGCGGCGGCGAGGCCCAGGGGCCGAGACGTGGCGCGGACGTCCTCGTGGTCCAGCCGCTGGAAGGTGTGGTCCTCAAGGGAAGCGACGGCGACCATCGGGAGGCGAGCCACGGCTTGGGTGAGTGATCTCACTTTTCTAGCCAGAGTGGGAGGAGGTTTTGGGATATTTGGGGGTGGGGGTGGATGAGGAGAGGGAGGAGGCGTTCAGGGAGGCCGGTCTTGTTCTTTGCATTGATGCACGGCTGCAGAAAAGGTATTGGTGTTGATATTGGTCTCATCAAACTGTGAAATCATGTGTTCATCAACATGGCTATGAAATGCTGCTGAAAACACCCTGCAGATGAAGCCAATGAAGTCAAGAACAAAGCATAACAATAACTAATAATAATAACATGGTTGGGACAAGCGGTAGAAAATGGAAGGATGGATGGATGGGATTTTGTAGACAGCTTGGGAAATATTTAATTTGAAAAAAATGGGATTTACCTTGTCCAATTTTGATTACATCATTCAATGCAATTCAATTAAATGATACTGTGATTTAATCATGTATTTTGTATTACAATTAATAATGATCTAAATTGCCATTATTATCGTCATAAACATATTACTTTAATGTAAAGAAATATAAAGTAGCAACTGTTGTTGTTTTTATTTTTATTTTTTATTTTTAACATATTTTCCAACTAAATGTGTTTGACCCCAATAATTGTAATTTTTCATTTTTTTTAAATCAGCATTTATAATCTTGTGTGATAATGTATATTTCAAACCCCGGCCGAGTCATACCAAAAACGATAAAAATGGGAGCCATTACCTCCCCGCTTGGCACTCAGCCACTACTGCTCACTGCTCCCCTCACCTCCCTGGGGGTGATCAAGGGTGATGGGTCAAATGCATAGAAGAATTTCGCCACACCTAGTGTGTGTGTGTGTGACAATTATTGGTACTTTAACATGGTTTTGTAGACAGCTTGGGAAATATTTAATGTGAAAAAAAAAGGGATTTAATTTGTCCAATTATGATTACATCATTCAATGCTATTAAATGAAATTATACTGTGATTTAATAATGTGTTTTGTACTATAATTAATAATGATCTAAAATTGCCATTATTATTGTCATAAACATATTACTTTAATGTAAAGAAATAAAAAGTAGCAACTGTTGTTTTTAAAAAAAAATGTTTTAACATATTTTCCAACTAAATATGTTTGACCCCAATAATTGTAAAAAAAAAAATATAATTAAAAAAAAAAAAAAATCAGCATTTATAATCTTGTATGATAATGTATATTTCAAACCCCGGCCGAGTCATACCAAAGACTATAAAATGGGACCCATTACCTCCCCGCTTGGCACTCAGCATCAAGGGTTGGAATTGGGGGCTAAATCACCAAAAATTATTCCCGGGCGCGGCCATCGCTACTGCTCACTGCTCTCCTCACCTCCCAGGGGGGTGATCAAGGGTGATGGGTCAAATGCAGAGAATAATTTTGCCACACCTAGTGTGTGTGTGACAATCATTGGCACTTTAACTTTAACATCGTTTTTAGACAGCTTGGGAAATATTTAATGTGAAAAAAAAGGGATTTAATTTGTCCAATTATGATTACATAAGTCAATGTAATTAAATGAAATTATACTGTGATTTAATAATGTATTTTGTATTATAATTAATAATGATCTAACATTGCCATTATTATTGTCATAAACATATTACTTTAATGTAAAGAAATAAAAAGTAGCAACTGTTTTTTTAAAAAATGTTTTAACATATTTTCCAACTAAATATGTTTGACCCCAATAATTGTAAAAAAATTATATATAAAAAAAAAAAATCAGCATTTATAATCTTGTATGATAATGTATATTTCAAACCCCGGCCGACTCATACCAAAGACTATAAAAATGGGAGCCATTACCTCCCCGCTTGGCACTCAGCATCAAGGGTTGGAATTGGGGGCTAAATCACCAAAAATTATTCCCGGGCGCGGCCATCGCTACTGCTCACTGCTCCCCTCACCTCCCAGGGGGGTGATCAAGGGTGATGGGTCAAATGCAGAGAATAATTTTGCCACACCTAGTGTGTGTGTGACAATCATTGGTACTTTAACTTTAACATCGTTTTTAGACAGCTTGGGAAATATTTAATGTGAAAAAAAAGGGATTTAATTTGTCCAATTATGATTACATAAGTCAATGTAATTAAATGAAATTATACTGTGATTTAATAATGTATTTTGTATTATAATTAATAATGATCTAACATTGCCATTATTATTGTCATAAACATATTACTTTAATGTAAAGAAATAAAAAGTTGCAACTGTTGTTTAAAAAAAAAAAAATGTTTAACATACTTTCCAACTAAATATGTTTGACCCCAATAATTGTAAAAAAAATTAATAAAAAAAAAAAAATCAGCATTTATAATCTTGTATGATAATGTATATTTCAAACCCCGGCCGAGTCATACCAAAAACGATAAAAATGGGAGCCATTACCTCCCCGCTTGGCACTCAGCCACTACTGCTCACTGCTCCCCTCACCTCCCAGGGGGTGATCAAGGGTGATGGGTCAAATGCATAGAAGAATTTCGCCACACCTAGTGTGTGTGTGTGTGACAATTATTGGTACTTTAACATGGTTTTGTAGACAGCTTGGGAAATATTTAATGTGAAAAAAAAAGGGATTTAATTTGTCCAATTATGATTACATCATTCAATGCTATTAAATGAAATTATACTGTGATTTAATAATGTGTTTTGTACTATAATTAATAATGATCTAAAATTGCCATTATTATTGTCATAAACATATTACTTTAATGTAAAGAAATAAAAAGTAGCAACTGTTGTTTTTAAAAAAAATGTTTTAACATATTTTCCAACTAAATATGTTTGACCCCAATAATTGTAAAAAAAATATATGATTAAAAAAAAAAAAAAAATCAGCATTTATAATCTTGTATGATAATGTATATTTCAAACCCCGGCCGACTCATACCAAAGACTATAAAAATGGGACCCATTACCTCCCCGCTTGGCACTCAGCATCAAGGGTTGGAATTGGGGGCTAAATCACCAAAAATTATTCCCGGGCGCGGCCATC
This sequence comes from Nerophis lumbriciformis, assembly GCF_033978685.3. Taxonomy (NCBI): domain Eukaryota; kingdom Metazoa; phylum Chordata; class Actinopteri; order Syngnathiformes; family Syngnathidae; genus Nerophis; species Nerophis lumbriciformis. Next base: position 999,706 of record NC_084583.2, read on the forward strand.
GCTACTGCTCACTGCTCTCCTCACCTCCCAGGGGGGTGATCAAGGGTGATGGGTCAAATGCAGAGAATAATTTTGCCACACCTAGTGTGTGTGTGACAATCATTGGCACTTTAACTTTAACATCGTTTTTAGACAGCTTGGGAAATATTTAATGTGAAAAAAAAGGGATTTAATTTGTCCAATTATGATTACATAAGTCAATGTAATTAAATCAAATTATACTGTGATTTAATAATGTATTTTGTATTATAATTAATAATGATCTAACATTGCCATTATTATTGTCATAAACATATTACTTTAATGTAAAGAAATAAAAAGTTGCAACTGTTGTTTAAAAAAAAAAAAATGTTTAACATACTTTCCAACTAAATAAGTTTGACCCCAATAATTGTAAAAAAAATTAATAAAAAAAAAAAAATCAGCATTTATAATCTTGTATGATAATGTATATTTCAAACCCCGGCCGACTCATACCAAAGACTATAAAAATGGGACCCATTACCTCCCCGCTTGGCACTCAGCATCAAGGGTTGGAATTGGGGGCTAAATCACCAAAAATTATTCCCGGGCGCGGCCATCGCTACTGCTCACTGCTCTCCTCACCTCCCAGGGGGGTGATCAAGGGTGATGGGTCAAATGCAGAGAATCATTTCGCCACACCTAGTGTGTGTGTGACAATCATTGGTACTTTGACTTTAACATCGTTTTTAGACAGCTTGGGAAATATTTAATGTGAAAAAAAAGGGATTTAATTTGTCCAATTATGATTACATAAGTCAATGTAATTAAATGAAATTATACTGTGATTTAATAATGTATTTTGTATTATAATTAATAATGATCTAAATTGCCATTAATATTGTCATAAACATATTACTTTAATGTAAAGAAATAAAAAGTAGCAACTGTTTTTAAAAAAAATGTTTTAACATACTTTCCAACTAAATATGTTTGACCCCAATAATTGTAAAAAAATTTTATAAAAAAAAAAAAAATCAGCATTAATAATCTTGTATGATAATGTATATTTCAAACCCCGGCCGACTCATACCAAAGACTATAAAAATGGGAGCCATTACCTCCCCGCTTGGCACTCAGCATCAAGGGTTGGAATTGGGGGCTAAATCACCAAAAAGTATTCCCGGGCGCGGCCATCGCTACTGCTCACTGCTCCCCTCACCTCCCAGGGAGGTGATCAAGGGTGATGGGTCAAATGCAGAGAATAATTTTGCCACACCTAGTGTGTGGGTGTGTGTGTGTGTGTGACAATCATGGGTACTTTAACTTATATTATTACCTAATGCAGGGGTGTCAAACTCATTTTAGTTTAGGGGCCGCGTGGATGAAAATGTGTGCACACCCGGGCCGGACTATTAAAATCATGGCATTAAAACAAAAAACAATATTTGTTTTCTTTGTCTTACTTTGGCCAAAAATAGAACAAAAAAAAAACAAACGGCGGAGGTAAAGTTTAGATCCATGAAGGAAAGAAGAAAGTGAATGAATGTTTATAACTGATACATTTACATATGCATAAAAATGTGTTTTCTTTTGTACAAACCCCGTTTCCATATGAGTTGGGAAATTGTGTTGGATGTAAATATAAATGGAATACAATGATTTGCAAATCCCTTTCAATCCATATTCAGTTGAATGCACTACAAATACAAGATATTTGATCTTCAAACTCATAAACTTTATTTTTTTTTTTGCAAATAATAATTAACTTAGAAATTCATGGCTGCAACACGTGCCAAAGTAGTTGGGAAAGGGCATGTTCACCACTGTGTTACATCACCTTTCCTTTTAACAACACTCAGTAAACGTTTGGGAACTGATGAGACACATTTGTTAAGCTTCTCAGGTGGAATTCTTTCCCATTCTTGCTTGATGTACAGCTTAAGTTGTTCAACAGTCCGGGGGTCTCCGTTGTGCTATTTTAGGCATCACAATGTGCCACACATTTTCAATGGGAGACAGGTCTGGACTACAGGCAGGCCAGTCTAGTACCCTCACTCTTTTACTATGAAGCCACGTTGATGTAACACGTGGCTTGGCATTGTCTTGCTGAAATAAGCAGGGGCGTCCATGGTAACGTTGCTTGGATGGCAACATATGTTGCTCCAAAACCTGTATGTACCTTTCAGCATTAATGGCGCCTTCACAGATGTGTAAGTTACCCATGTCTTGGGCACTAATACACCCCCATACCATCACACATGCTGGCTTTTCAACTTTGCGCCTTTAACAATCTGGATGGTTATTTTCCTCTTTGGTCCGGAGGACACGACGTCCACAGTTTCCAAAAACAATTTGAAGTGTGGACTCGTCAGACCACAGAACACTTTTCCACTTTGTATCAGTCCATCTTAGATGAGCTCAGGCCCAGCGAAGCAGACAGCGTTTCTGGGTGTTGTTGATAAACAGTTTTCGCCTTGTATAGGAGAGTTTAAACTTGCACTTACAGATGTAGCGACCAACTGTAGTTACTGACAGTGGGTTTCTGAAGTGTTCCTGAGCCCATGTGGTGATATCCTTTACACACTGATGTCGCTTGTTGATGCAGTACAGCCTGAGGGATCGAAGGTCACGGGCTTAGCTGCTTACGTGGAGTGATTTCTCCAGATTCTCTGAACCCTTAAATGATATTACGGACCGTAGATGGTGAAATCCCTAAATTCCTTGCAATAGCTGGTTGAGAAAGGTTTTTCTTAAACTGTTCAACAATTTGCTCACGCATTTGTTGACAAAGTGGTGACCCTCGCCCCTTCCTTGTTTGTGAATGACTGAGCAGTTCATTGAATCTACTTTTATACCCAATCATGGCACCCACCTGTTCCCAATTAGCCTGTTCACCTGTGGGATGTTCCAAATAAGTGTTTGATGAGCATTCCTCAACAGTATTTATTGCCACCTTTCCCAACTTATTTGTCACGTGTTGCTGGCATCAAATTCTAAAGTTAATGATTATTTGCAAAAGAAAAAGAAAAAAATCAAATATGTTGTCTTTGTAGCATATTCAACTGAATATGGGTTGAAACGGATTTGCAAATCATTGTATTCTGTTTATATTTACATCTAACACAATTTCCCAACTCATATGGAAACAGGGTTTGTATCTTTAAAAAAAGAAATAAATTAAGTCACGTTTATGACAAACTTTTTACAAAAAACTATATAGAATGTGAGATGTAACAGCATAATGCATACATTTATCATTTGTTTTCAGAACGCTTACAAAAAAGTGGGACCCCAAACATGTACTGCAGGACCCCATTTTTGTAACTTCGTGGGGTCCCCGGGACCCCATTTTCAAAATTCCTAGCACCAACATTGACGGAGTATTGGTGCGTGCAAAACAGCAGCAGGCAGCTGTGTTCTAATACTAATCAAATATCATCCCGGGGGCCATAAGTCATTCATTTGTGGGCCGGATCTGGCTCGCGGGCCTTGTCTTTTACACGTGGTACCTAATGTATGCCAGTAAGGGATTCTGTTTGGTACCGAGCACGAAATCTTTCACTCAAAGTGATTACACTTGCAGAAAGCATACAGTAGTGTTAGTGGAAATAAATAAATGCATTAAACCAAGGAGAGCTTGTTTTTCAGACAAAAAGCATCTTTTGGCTTTTTTTGTCCCGTAACCATAGTGACATGTCACACTACACACACACACACACACACACATACATGTCTTGGCTACTTTGTGTGGATCCACGTTTGGTTAGTAGGTTGTGAGGGCCGCCCTTTCCACTATAGCTAGAATGATGAAAGAAATATATCTAGCACTAGATGGGAGTAGAGAGTTGCAACCTCACTTCAGAATGCAAAACACACACACACACACACACACACACACACACACACACACACACACACACACACACACCATGTACATAGTGTGTGTATATATATATATATATATATATATATATATACATATACACACACACACACACCATGTACATAGTGTGTGTGTATATATATATATATATATATATATATATATATACATATATATATATATATATGTATACTGTGTATATGTACATAATTTATCTATTTTTTAACGTAATTTTTTATATACATGTTACAGGTTATATATCTTTTATTATTGAATGTATCAAATATGATGAATATTTTGTCCCGTATCTATAGTGACATGTCACACTACACACACACACACCATGTACATAGTGTGTATATGTATATATATACAGTATATGTATACTGTGTATATGTACATGATTTATAAAAAAAAAATTACGTAATTTTTTTATATACATGTTGCAGCTTATATATTTTTTATTATTGAATGTATCAAATGTGATGAATATTTAATGGTCCCCAATGGAAACAAGCCTTTTGGCTTTTTGTGCCATCCATGTGCCTTTTTAAAGCATTACATAGATTCAATTATTTAAGATGTCAATAAACTTCTCAATCAATCAATCAATCAAAAAACACACACAGACACACACACACACACACACACACACACACACACACACACACACACACACACACACACACACACACACACACACACACACCATGTACATAGTATATATACCCCGCAGTCCCTATTTGTGTATATTATTTTTCAAATCACCTGTATACTGTGTATATGTACGTAATTTATCTATTTTTTTTACGTAATTTTTTTATATACATGTTACAGGTTCTATATCTTTTATTTTTGAATGTATCAAATGTGATACATACACACACAGTCACACACACACGCACACAGAAAATTGTCACCCATTGAAATACATTGAGCTATTTTTATTAGGTGTTTTTAATGTGCAGAACACATGTTTACATTTATTGTGTATAGAAAGACACTTGAAATGTGGGTTGAAAAAGTTTCTTCATTGATAAGGTTGGTAAAACTGTAACTATTTCACCATTCGGTAGCGCATCTGCTGTAGTATTTGAATTTGTATCCCGTTGCGTGTTGGAATGCGCAATAAAATGTAATTGTGGACCAGTAATGATGAATAATCCCACTAAAATAGTTCTCGATAGAGGGGCCACCCTCCCAAACCCCCACCCCGGGGTAGGCGCAGTGCGATACTGGGGGGGACGTGTGTGACCCCGGGGATCATGCTTTATCAGTATCATGCAGTGTCGTTCTTTAAACCCCTACTTCGAAAAGCTTGTGCACTGCAAAAGGTTTTCATTGAAGCCATTAATCCTGATGTCCTCATTTGGATTCATAACACAAGAAAAATCCGCACAAATTGTTACATTCAATTTTGTTTTGAAGGTTAAAGTGTCTTCAAAGGTTGCTGATCAATTTGTATTCATTATTGCTTATTGAGTTTATTTTAATTTTATAAAAAAAAAAAAAAACTTTTTATAGTTTAAATAACGATTTTTTTTAATTTCAGACAAATTGATGCGCTTTAAATATTTTGTTACAGACTTGAAAAAAACTCGCTTATTTTTTGTTTTCTTTAACGTTAATAAGAACACAATGTTTTGCAGAGGTGTACCGTATTTTCCGGACTATAAGGCGCACTTAAAATCTTAAAAATCGACAGTGCGCCTTTTCAGCCGGTGCGCCTAATGTACGGCATAATTCTGGTTGTGCTTACCGACCTCGAAGCTATTTCATTTGGTCCATGGTGAAATGATACGTGTGACCAGTAGATGGCAGTCAAACATAAAATATATGTGTAGACTGCAACATGACTAAAGTAAACAACACCAACATTTTATATGTTCCATTGAAAATATAGAACATTATACACGGCGCTCAAAAATATATCAAAATGTTTTTAGTACGACTTTGGTAAGCTAAGAAGTCGCACCACTTGATGGATTGTACTGTGCTTCAACATAGGAGTATTATTATGGTGTGTGTATAAAGTAAGACATATTATCTGGCGTTTTGTTTCGCAGTATTATGCAAAAGCATCTTTTCTTACCTTCTGGTACCTGCTGATCTGTATTTGGGATCTGCATAAGTCCTGAAAATGTTGTTGTCCGTGCCAACACTGTAGGCGATAAGCTTCTTCTTTTTTTCTTGTTATGGGACATTCATCCTCCGCTGTTGCCATTTCTAATATAAAATAGTGTAAAGTTCTTACTTATATCTGTCAGTAGACTCGCCATGAAAGCACTAAAACATACCGGTGTAGTGACTTTAAATAATCCACCCAAGGAACTTTAGTTATTAGAGAGTTCCGGTCAGACGGGTTTTCACGGGTTTCACGGGTGTTGTTGATGTACTAGTGAGCCACGGATGAGGAGATGCTGCTCTGTGATTGATTGAAGTAAAGTCTGAATGTCATTAAAACAGTTAGCGCCATCTTTTGACACTTCTTCCACCCCCGTCCTTGCACGCTACACCACTACAACAAAGATGACGGGGGAGAAGACGCTGTCGAAGGTCAGCCACGTAAATTCGACCGCCCACAAAACAGAAAGCGACTTGAAGATGATGTGTAAAACATCATCTATGCAACATTTTGACCAAAGAACCACCATTACATGTTATGTAGACCACAAGGAAGTATTTTACATTTAGAAAAAAAAATAAATAATAATAATATGACTCCTTTAATGCGCCTTATAATCCGGAGAAAAATCTGTAAATAATTTGTTCATAAGCCGCAGGGTTCAAAGTTTAGGAAAAAAAAGTAGCGGCTTATAGTATAGGAATGTATAAGTAAATATAGGAATTTACTGTAAATATGCAACTGCATTTAGAACTGTGTAAATTACACAATAATACATAACACACACTGGTCTTTATGGCTCTCAATGTGTAAAAGTTCCCAGGTCATACTATGATTTTGCCGCCTTGTTTGTAAATATTAGAGCAAACCGTTAATACCAGTGGAATAATAGCAGCTAAGACTACATTTTTGCTTTATTTGTGTCAGAAAATGGTGTGTTTGGACCAGAATAAAATGATCGTTTTGTAACACAGTCAGAAGAGAGATAATCCTACCCTCCACCTCAACAAGGTACTTTCAGGACAAATGTCATTGAAAATCTTCCAAGAAGAGATACAAGTAGGGGGTCCCCGCTCCATATCTCCATCAGTCTGGGGGCCCCTTGGCATTGGAAAAGGTGAAAGACCTCTGAACTAAACCATTAACCATAAACAGTGCTGTATGAGTTGCTGTCCCCGACCGTCTGTACCAGGCCTGGGCAATTATTTTCACTCGGGGGGCCAAATTTAGAGGAAAAAAATGTGGTCTGGGGGCCGGTATATTTATTTTTAGGAACACTAATACAAAACCTCACAATAATGAATGCTAAAAACGATTTGACAGACCGCCTTAAAAAAAACGGAATGGAATTTTAAGAGGTTTTTACTGAATGAGACACCCAGAATGTACATGAAAATAAAGAATGTGGGATTTACAATATTAACTATGAAGGATAAAACACTGAATATTGACATTATATGAACGTCACACCCCCTCTCCATCCACATACTTTACAATAAAGCGAAACGCAACAAAAATGCAACAAACAGCGAAATATGAACGCGAAGGGTAGGTAGAGTGGCCGGGCCAGCAACTTAAGGGTCCCAGGTACGATCCCCTAGTCACTGCCGTTGTGTCCTTGGGCAAGACACTTTACCCACCTGCTCCCAGTGCCACCCACACTGGTTTAAATGTAACTTAGATATTGGGTTTCACTATGCAAAGCGCTTTGAGTCACTAGAGAAAAGCGCTATATAAATATAATTCACTTCACTATTATTCTAGTTGATCTTTTTTGTAACACAGTTAGGGAATGAAGCGCACATTTGTAGTTGTTTCCCCATATTTCTGCACAATAACTCAGATATGGTAACACTAGTGAGCAGTAAAGAATATGAAGTGAGCAACACAATGAATTTCCAGAATAACAAAAGCTTTGATTGAGGTAGAACTATCACGTGTTATTTTATCTAAGATCTTTCACAATCAGCAACAGTTCACTTTGTTACCCTTTAAGTTATTATGGATTATTACAAACCCCAAAACCAGTGAAGTTGTCACTGTCAAAACGTGGACTTTGGGGTGTTTTGTTTTCCCGGAATGCAAAGGAAATTTGGCACGGGCAAGGCGTGAATGTAAGTACATATTTTTATTTTAACACTAACAAACTACAAAAAAAGGAAGCAAACAAAAGGCGCGCACAATGGCGGAGAACAAACTTGACTAATGAAACAAAACTTGCACAAAGGCAGAAACTATGAACAATAAACAAAAACTTACTTGGCATGGAACTATGGTAGCGTGAAGACAAAACGAGGTAGCAGGGGTGTCAGAAGAACCATGATATGAAAGGATAAATAATGTCACCAGGATGATCAACAGACACAGACCGGCTTAAATAGCAGTGGCATGATTAGTGAAAACAGGTGCGTGACTCAAAACGTGAAACAGGTGCGTGACATGACAGGTGAAAACTAATGGGTTGCTATGGTGACAAAACAAACAAAAGTGCACAAAGAGTCCAAAAACAAAACCGAACATGACTAAAACAAAACATGATCACGCAGACATGACAGTCACGTTGTGTAAATGGTCAATAAAAACAGAATACAATGATTTGCAAATCCTTTTCAACTTATATTTGATTGAATAGACTGCAAAGACAAGATTTTTAGCGTTCGAACTGGTAAACGTTGTCATTTTTTTGCAAATATTAGCTCATTTGGAATTTGATGCCTGCAACATGTTTCAAAAAAGCTGGCACAAGTGGCAAAAAAGACTGATGAAGTTGAGGAATGCTCATCAAAGACTTATTTGGAACATCCCACAGGTGAACGGGCTAATTGGGAACAGGTGGGTGCCATGATTGGGTATAAAAGCAGCTTCTATGAAATGTTCAGTCATTCACAAACAAGGACGGGGTGAGGGTCACCACTTTGGGAACAAATGTGTAAGCAAATTGTTTAGGAACAACATTTCTCAACCAGCTATTGCAAGGAATTTAGGGATTTCACCATCTACGATCCGTAATATCATCAAAAGGTTCAGAGAATCTGGAGAAATCACTGCACGTAAGCGACGATATTACAGACCCTCGATCCCTCAGGCGGTACTGCGTCAAAAAGTGACATCAGTGTGTAAAGGATATCACCACATGTGCTCAGGAACACTTCAGAAAACCGCTGTCAGTAACTACAGTTGGTCGCTACATCTGTAAGTGCAAGTTAAAACTCTACTATGTAAAGCCATTTATCAACAACACCCAGAAACGCCGCCAGCTTCGCTGGGCCCGAGCTCATCTAAGATGGACTGATGCAAAGGGGAAAAGTGATACTGTATTTCCAACTATGAGTGGGGATCGAATCCACGATCGTCTGATTGGCAGCTGGGTATTATTAACGGGCGCCAGCGAAAGTCTTACTGGAAAAATTGTCAATCGATCAATCAAGCTTTAGCCCTGTGATGAGGTGGTGACTTGTCCAGGGTGTACACCGCCTTCCGCCCGAATGTAGCTGAGCTAGGCTCCAGCACCCAGCGCGACCCCAAAAAAGGGACAAGCGGTAGAAAATGGATGGATGTATGGAATCAAGCTTTACGCTAAAAGCAAGTAAAAACATACATATTAAAACAGTCATAATAAATACTTATAGCAATTGTTTGTTAAAAGCCAATATAAACAAATGTGTTTTTAGTTGAGAAATGAAAAGCTTCTAGCTCCGTGATGGCTCGCAACTCCGGTGGAAGGGAGTTCCATAACTTGGGTGCTTATGCGGATGCGGGAAAAAAAACATTTTTTAAGACTAGTTCTTGGTACCGTTTTTTCCGAACCATAGGGTCTATTCAGGTCTATAAGGATTATAAGGCGCATTAAAGGAGTCATATTATTATTATTTTTCTTCTAACTGTAAAATACTTCCTTGTGGTCTGCATAACATGTGATGGTGGTTCTTTGGTCAAAATGTTGCATAGATGATGTTTTACACATCATCTTCAAGTCGCTTTCTGACAGTCGCTTCAGGATGCACCGTTTTGTGGGCGCTCTTATTTACGTAGCTCACCTTCGACGGCGTCTTCTCCCTGTCATCTTTGTTGAAGCGGTGTAGCGTGCAAGGACGGGAGTGGAAGAAGTGTCAAAAGATGGCGCTAACTGTTTTAATGACATTCAGACTTTACGTCAATCAATAACGGAGCAGCATCTCCTCGTCCGTGGCTCACTAGTGCAACAACAATGTGTCCCGTGAAAAAACCGTGCGACCGGAACTCTCTAATAACTAAAGTTCCTTGGGTGAATAATGTAAACTCACTACACCGGTATTTTTTAGTGTTTTCATGGCGAGTTTACTGACAGAGGATGAATGTCCCATAACAAGAAGATAGAGAAAAAGAAGAAGCTTATCGACTACGGTGTCGGCACGGACTACAAAGGCGGACATGCACAAATTTACAGGACTAATGCAGATCCCAATTACAGATCAGCAGGTGCCAGAAGTTAAGAAACGTTGCTTTTGCATAATATTGCGAAACAAAACGCCAGATAATATGTCTTACCTTATACACACACCATAATAATACTCCTATGTTGAAGCACAGTACAATCCATCAAGGAGTGTGGCTTCATAGCTTACCAAAGTCCTACTAAAACATTTTGATAGATTTTTGAGCGCCGTGTGTAATGTTCTATATTTTCAATGGATCATATACAATGTTGGTGTTGTTTACTTGAGTCATATTGCAGTCTACGCGTATCTCTTGTGTGTGATTGCCATCTACTGGTCACACTTATCATTACACCATGTACCAAATAAAATAGGGTCGAGGTCGGTAAGCACAACCAAAATTATTCCGTACATAATGCACACTGTTGAGTTTTGAGAAAATGAAAGGATTTTAAGTAGAGATGTCGATAAATGCTTTAAAATGTAATATCGTAAATTGTCGGTATCGGTTATAAAAAAAAAAAGTAAAATGTATGACTTTTTAAAACGCCGCTATGTACACGGACGTAGGGAGAAGTACAGAGCGCCAATAAACCTTAAAGGCACTGCCTTTGCGTGCCGGCCCAGTCACATAATATCTACGGCTTTTCAGACACACACAAGTGAATGCCATCATACTTGGTCGACAGCCATACAGGTCACACTGAGGGTGGCCGTATAAACAACTTTAACACTGTTACAAATATGCCCCACACTGTGAACCCACACGTGAATGACAAACACATTTCGGGAGATCATCCGCACCGTAACACAACATGAACACAACAGAACAAATACCCAGAACCCCTTGCGGCACTAACTCTTCCGGGACACTACAATATACACCCCCCGGTACCCCCTACCCCATCCACACCTCAAACCCGCCGCCCAACCCTGTCCACCTCAACCTCCTCATGCTCTCTCAGTTGTTTTGAGGCATGTTAAAAAAAATAATGCACTTTGTGACTTCAATAATAAATATGGCAGTGCCATGTTGGCATTTTTTTCCATAACTTGAGTTGATTTATTTTGGGAAACCTTGTTACATTGTTTAATTAATGCATCCAGCGGGGCATCACGACAAAATTAGGCATAATAATGTGTTAATTCCACCACTGTATATATCGGTTGATATCGGAATCGGTAATTAAGAGTTGGACAATATCGGGATATCGGATATCGGCAAAAAAGCCATTATCGGACATCTCTCATTTTAAGTGCTCCTTATAGTCCGAAAAATACGGTACTTCCAAGGATGTGTGTAAAGATGAGCGCCGATTACAATATCGTGCTGGGGCCATACCATTGATGGCCTTAAAAAGTGAAGTGAAGTGAATTTTGTTTATATAGCGCTTTTCTCTAGTGACTCAAAGCACTTTTTACATTGTGAAACCCGATATCTAAGTTACATTTAAACCAGTGTGGGTAGGCACACTGGGAGTATGTGGGTAAAGTGTCTTGCCCAAGAACACAACGTTAGCGACTGGGATGGCGGAAGCGGGGATCGAACCTGGAACCCTCAAGTTGCTGGCACGGCCGCTCTACCAACCGAGCCGTACCGCCCCAACAAAATGAAGGATTTTACAAGGTATTCTATGGGAGCCGATGAAATTTGTTAGCGTGTTCTTACCAGAACTTGGGTTAAAATGTTATATGACGTACCTTGTCATCCGGTAATTAACATTTGACATATCAAATTATTTTTGCCGCATAAAAAAAACAAAAAAAACGAGGACATGACCTCCATGGTCGTTACGGGTCGCGATGTCACGAATGAGCGGTGCCGCTATTTTTCACTTTTTTCCATTCCTCGACTACGGCGGTTCTTCATTAGTAGCGGTACATCGCACACTTGGGGCGGTATAGCTCGGTTGGTAGAGTGGCCGTGCCGGCAACTTGAGGGTTCCAGGTTCGATCACCGCTTCGGCCATCCTAGTCACTGCCGTTGTGTCCTTGGGCAAGACACTTTACCCACCTGCTCCCAGTACCACCCACACTGCTTTAAATGTAACTTAGATATTGGGTTTTACTATGTAAAAGTGCTTTGAGTCACTAGAGAAAAGCGCTATATAAATCCTACACTGCAAAAACTGAAATCTAAGTAAGATGAAATATCTCAAATAAGGGTGATATTTGCTTATTTTCTGTCTAATAAGATAATTCTTCTCACTAAGCAGATTTTATGTTAGAATCTTTTACTTGTTTTAAGAGTTTTGGTTCTAGATCAGATCAGATCAGATAGGTCTTTATTGTCATTGCACAAGTACAACGGAACTTTGTTTTCAGCACAAACCCGTTCAAGATTAGACAAACAAACAGTGTACAGGTTTACAGAACAGGAACGCTGATGGGTCGCCACGAGGCGCCACGTAAAAAGTGGGGAAAAGGGTAAAACGCTGGGGAAAAAGATGAGTAAAAAAAATACAATCTAGACTGGGCTCTGAAGGGGGCCTAGTCTGGAGTGGTGAAAAAAACCTCCATGCAATGCACACATAAACACGTTACATTTAATCATGACAAACTCGCAACAAGCGGTGGTGAAGGCGTGGGGCGGGGGAAGGGGGGGGGGGGGTGTGCCCAATTGTCTTGGGTGTGATGATGTAATGTTTTTTATAGACTGAGGCCGATCTGCAAAAGTTCGACTCCAGCTGTCGTTGAGGAGGGAGGGAGGTCAAAAGCGTCCATCATTGAGGTGTCCTCGGGGGTGTTTTTCGGAACAGCCTGGTCCTGTTTTCACAGCGTCAAGTCCATTCGAGGGAGTCAAATCGTAGAGTAGGATTGTTTGTTTTCCGCGAGCAGACAAAACAATGACTTGTCTGTTCTATTCGTCAATGCTGGGTGCTCTCAAATTCTATTGCATTTTCCTTTTCAGCAAGATTTTGTCAATTGCGTCGAGAGTCCAGCTGATCATTTCCATGTCTGATGTTTAGATTTGAGGACAGCGCAAAGAATGAGGCTTCAAAAAAGTTCAGACAAGACAAAAACAAAGAGAGCAAGCTTGGAGAAGAGGGAGCGGAAAAATACGACCGCCCTCACTAGAGGCAAGACAGAAATGATCTCAGTAAGATATTGTAGCTTGTTGCTAAGATTTGATGACCTATATTGAGTAAAACATGCATGCTTGAAACTAGAATATCAACTGCTGCAAAGCTGTGTCATCAACACTCACAAGTATAAAACTACTTTTTTAAAGTCATCATTTCTTACTTCAAGCATGAAAAAAAAATCATGATTTTGACACAATTGTGTCTCATAATTAAAACAGATGACAGCCAAATTGACTTTGCTGTTTTTTTGTCAATGAAACAATAGAAAATAGGTACTCATATAGTAGTACAGTTGGCACAGTACAGTAAATTGACAGTTAATATTTAAACATTTAACATTTCAAACAATTTTGAACAGAAATACTTCATGCACATTCAGAAAAATTCCTCAAAATTACAATTAAAAACATTTTGGCCGGGGGCCGGGCTGTATATATGCGCACTAATTGACTGAAAGAGCACGCACTTGGCGCGATGATGTCATGTTGTCGATGGAAAAATGCATTTTTAGACCTTTTGATTTGCCTGAGTGACTAGGAGACCCTGAGAGTAACAAGCGGTTGCCTCGTTGCCTTTCCATTAAGAACAATAAATTCGTTTTTAGTATAAGTTTGCTGGTTTCTGTCATGATCCGTGGTCTGGATTATGTTTTTGTTATTTTCTGTTTGTTTTGGACTCTTTTAGTTCCTGTTTGCGCTCCCTTGTTTGTTTAGTTACCATGGCGACTTATTAGTTTCACCTGCCTCATGTGTTCGGGACACGCACTTGCTCTAATTAAGAGACTATTATTTAAGCCTGTCTTTGCCAGTTAGTCGGCCTGGCGACATTGCTCTTTTCATGCTCGTTTCATGCCATCACTTCATTCATGCCGCAGTAAGTCTTGTTCGTTCTATGCCATACACGGCAAAAAGTCAGTGTTCAAAAACAAGAAAAAAATACAAAAATGAGGGGAATTTTACTTGAACTAAGCAAAATTATCTGCCAATAGAACACGAACATTTGGCTTGTCAAGACTTTCCAAAACAAGTAAAATTAGCTAACTTCAATGAACCCAAAAATACCTTAAAATAAGTATATTCTCACTAATAACAAGTGGATTTTTCTTGGTAGAAAAAAAAAGAGACCTTTTTGCTCAATATGTTGAAAAATATTCTTAAATGAAGTAAATGCTAGTGCCATTATCTTGACATAATGATATGCGCTCGGCATTACATTTCTTGAAACCAGCAAATTTATACTAAAAACACATTTATTGTTCTTAATAGAAAGGCAACAAGGCAACCGCTTGTTACTCTCGGGGTCTCCTAGCCGCTCAGGAAAATCATAGGGTCTGAAAATGCATTTTTCCATCGATAAAATGACATCATCGCGCCAAGTGCGTGCTCTTTTTAATTGTAATTTTGAAGAATTCATCTGAATGTGCATGAACTATTTCTGTTCAAAATTGTTAGAAATGTCACATGTTAATTGTTTAAATATTAACTGTCGGTTTACTGTACTGTGCCAACTGTACTACTAAATGAGTACTGTTGCGTTTGGACCAGATGTTCCTCCCAGGGAATTTAAGTTGCTGGTCACTCCCAAGTTCTTTTGATGACACATAAACTGAGTTCTTTGACCACCAGACAGAATGGGTATTTTGTGATTTATTTTCAAAGCTTTGAAAATAAACGTGAGACCAATCCTGTACAGCAAGCGTTCACTAGCGCAGCTAAAATGATCTAATCTAAAATACGGAAACATTCTCTTCTATAAAGTGTCTCTCGCTCCAGGAATGGGTATGTGTTTGGGCTGGAGGGAGAGATAACGAGGGTTCGTTATCTCTCCCTCCAGCCCAAACACATACCCATTCCTCCTCAGCTGGGCACAGGAACAGATAAGAGAAAGGAGTTATGGCTACTCCCTGCATACCACAAAATCAAGGTTGACACAAACAGTACTTGCAGACAACCAAAAAGAGAACAACAGGAAGAACACAAGGTGTCTTGTAATATGACTATGAAACTAAAAGAAGTAACACTTAAATATGGATATATGTAAATATCTGCCTCCGACAGTACGTATTTTCTATTGTTTCATTGAAAATAAAACAGCAAAAGTCCGTTTGGCTGTCATCTGTTTTAATTATGAGACAAAATTGTGTCAAAGTCATGATTTTCTTTTTCATGCTTGAAAAAAGAAATTATTACTTTAGAAAAGTAGTTTTATACTTGTGAGTGTTGATGACACAGCTTTGCAACAGTTGATATTCTAGTTTAAAGCATGTTTTACTCAATATAGGTCATCAAATCTCAGCAACAAGCTGGAATATCTTACTGAGATCATTTAGGACCAAAACCCTTAAAACAAGTAAAACACTCGAACATAAAATCTATCTATGTATGGCCGCGCAAGTCCTGGGATGCCCAACATGTCCATAACACACCCAGCCGAGTCCCACGGGGATGGGGCGGGGGGATAAAAGTTGGAAAAGTCTGCAAAAGTCCCAAAAATGTTCAAAATACTTACCCAGGTTCGAGTCCCACAAGGCCCGCCGCCGACCGGGATGCCCAAAATGTCCAAAACGCGCCCAGCAAAGTCCCACGGGAAGGCGGGGAGAAAGGTCGGTAAACTTTTCAAAAATCACACCCGGGTTCGAGTGCCACAAGTCTTAAGACTTGTGGCACTCCATGTGAAACTCGAACCTGGGTAGGTATTTTGAACAATTTTGGGACTTTTGACGACTTTTCTCACTTTTCTCCCCCACTTCCCGTGGGACTTTGCTGGGTGAGTTTTGGACATTTTTTGCATCACGGGACTTGTGCGGCCTGCGGCGGGACTCGTGGGACTAGAACCCGGGGAGGTATTTTGGACACAATTGGGACTTTTGACCATTACCTGGGTAGGTATTTAGAACATTTTTGGGACTTTTGCCGACTTTTCCGACTTTTATCCCCGCTCCCCGTGGAACTCGGCTGGGTGTGTTATGGACATTTTGGGCATCCCGGGACTTGCGCGGCCGGCGGCGGGACTCGTGGGACTTGAACTTGGGTAGGTATTTTGAACATTTTTGGGGACTTTTGACTACTTTTCTCACTTTTCTCCCCCACTTCCCGTGGGACTTTGCTGGGTACGTTTTGGACATGTTTTGCATCCCGAGACTTGTGCCGCCGGCGGCGGGACTCGTGGGACTTGAACCCGGGGGAGGTATTTTATTAGTGAGAATATACTTTTTTTAAGGTATTTTTGGGTTCATTGAGGTTGGCTAATTTGACTTGTTTTGGAAAGTTTTGACAAGCCAAATGTTCTTTTTCTATTGGCAGATAATTTTGCTTAGTTCAAATAAAATACCCCTCATTTTTGTATTTTTTTTTCTTGTTTTTGAACACTGACTTTTTGCAGTGTAGTCACTGCCGTTGTGTCCTTGGGCAAAGACACTTTACCCACCTGCTCCCAGTGCCCACGCGCACTGCTTTAAATGTAAAATGTAAAATGGGTTTTTACTATGTAAAAGCGCTTTGAGTCGCTAGAGAAAAAGCGCTATATAAATATAATTCACTTCACAGCCTGCGCTGCGGTGACACCCTTGTGCCACCCGTGTCGTCCTCCAGCTCACCCCCCGAGGCAAGGTGACCAACGCCCCGGCGGGCCATCCATTACGGTGTCAACGCCCGCCTCCCTGCACAAGACTGGCGCCAACGAAGCGCGCGGTAATCGCCGCGTTCATCTCGCCACGCTCACGGTAATTAATATATTTAGAGGGCGATGGCTAACTCTTAATTAAATCATGCCTCCTTTTTAACGAGACCTTGACTGGAGGCCAAATGGACGACCACTAATAGGCTTTGTCAAGCGCCCGGCGTGCAATGTTTTCCCTTCCAAGTCCATCATTTATTAAGCTTTTTTTTTTTTTTATATATATATATATATATATATATATAAAGAAAAAAACAAACAAGCTTACCTTTTGCACTATATTAATTTATATTATTATGTGTTGTCAACTTTGTACTTTTTTTGTTATTATTATTTTTTTATGTCATTGCCTGAAAAAAATAAAAAAAAATTTATAAAAAAATAAAAAAATAAATAAATATATATATATATATATATATATATATATATATATATATATATATATATATATAAATATATATTTTATTTTTTATTTAAAAAAAAAAAAAATATATATATATATATATATATAAAATAAAATAAAATAAAAAAAATAAAATATATATATATATATATATATATTTATATATATACATATATATATATATATATATATATATAAATATATATATTTTATTTTTTATTAATAAAAAAAAATATATATATATATATATATATATATATATATATATATATATATATATATATATATATATATATATATATATAATATATTTTATTTTATATATATATATATATATATATATATATATATATATATAGACTTGTCCAGGGTGTACCCCGCCTTCCGCCCGATTGTAGCTAAAATAGGCTCCAGCGCCCCCCGCGACCCCAAAGGGAATAAGCGGTAGAAAATGGATGGATGGATGGATGGATATATATATATATATATATATATATATATATATATATACATATATATATATTTTATTTTTTATTAAAAATAAATAAATAAAAAATAAATTATGTATGTATTTATATAAATATATATATATATAAATATATATATTTTATTTTTTATTTTTATTAATAAAAAAAAATATATATATATATAAAAATATATACATATATATATATATATATATATATATATATATATATATATATATATATATATATATATATATATATATATATATATATATATATTTTTTTTTTTTTTCAGGCAATGACATAAAAAAATAATAATAACAAAAAAAGTACAAAGTTGACAACACATAATAATATAAATTAAAATAGTGCAAAAGGTAAGCTTGTTTGTTTTCTTCTTTTTTTCCGGGCGTCATACGTGACCTAAACACTTTGGGCTTTCCCAAAACCCTCCCAAGTTCCATTGCAATATGTGTGGAAGAAGCTCCATGGTCCCCATTGTGGAGGAGAGGACAGATAACCAGGCAGAAGGCATTAATCATGCTGCCTGTTTAATTCATCAATTAAAGTTAATTGTGCATTTTCCACAATATTATCTTAAACTAATGAATTTGACAAAGACTGTTTCTTTTTTTTTTTTTTTTTTTTCCGCCAGATTAGTGGGATCTCAATTATGGCTAAAAACAAAAGGACGAGGCCCGCTTTGCCGGGAGCACGCATGGCGCACAACGGCAAAAAAAAAAAAAAAAAAAAGTGACGACTCGGCGCTTTCTACAAAACAAGGGGGAGAGAAAGAAGAAAAGTTCCTTTTGTTTTTGGCGGAAAGTGAACATGGCGACGATTCAAAAGATACACGGGGAATAATGAGCGGCGTAATTAGCCTCCGTGCAGGCCGCGATGCTCGTTAAACTGATCTTCGTCAAGAGGTGCTTGATAATGTCATTCACGCAACTTCTCGCTGCAGATGCACATTACTAGTTTACTATTGTTCATTTGATTTATTTTTTTACAGTTGACTGTGTCTGTGCGGGACAAAACCGTCCTATCGAGGATGCATCGCTCAATAAAAGTGGACAATCTTTGCACTGCTGCTTTTTGTTTGGATTTTAAAACAATGGAAATAAGAATAGTCCGTTCCAAAGTCAAACTGTACAAACTTTGATCACAGACGGCACCTTTATTTACCGTGAAGGAATATTTACAGTGCCAGTAACTTGAGGGGTTTCCAGGTAGCTACGGCTTTTCAGTTAATTACCATAAGGTTACAACAAAATATTGTACCTTCACGTTGTGATAATACAGTTAATTACCTCGATATTACAACTATATGCTGTAACTTCACACTTGTAACTTTATAGTTAATTCCATTTATTTATTTTTTTTACAGTTAATTACAATAAAAATACAAATATATGATGTAACTTCACACTTGTAGCTTTACAGTTAATTATAAAAAAATAAATTTTACAGTTACCGTATTTTTCGGAGTATAAGTCGCTCCGAAGTATTAGAAAAGGCATATTAAAGTCGCATTTTTGGGGGGAAATTTATTTGATAAAAGCCAACACCAAGAATAGACATTTGAAAGGCAATTTAAAATAAATAAAGAATAGTGAACAACAGGCTGAATAAGTGTACGTTATATGAGGCATAAATAACCAACTGAGAACGTGCCTGGTATGTTAACGAATAACTATAACAAATAACAAATAACTATAACATATAGAACATGCTATATGTTTACCAAACAATCTGTCACTCCTAATCGCTAAATCCCATGAAGTTTTATACGTCTAGTCTCTTACGTGAATGAGCTAAATAATATGATTTGAAATTTTACGGTAGTATGTTAATAATTTCACACATAAGTCGCGCCTGAGTATAAGTCGCACCCCCGGCTAAACTATGAAAAGAACTGCGACTTATAGTACGAAAACTACGGTAATTACAATAAAATTACAAATATATGATGTAACTTCACACTTGTGACTTTACAGTCAATTAAAATAAAATTAAATTTGACAGATAATTACAATAATATTACAACTATATGCTGTAACTTCACACTTGCAACCTTACTGTTAATTACAATACAATTACATTTTACAGTTACTTACAATACAATTTCAAATATATGCTGTGATTTCACACTTGTAATTTTAGAGTTGATAACAATAACATTTAATTTTACAGTTAATTACGATATCATTTCAAATATATACCGCAATGTCACATTTGTAATTGTACAGTTAATTACAATATAAGCACAACTATATGATGTAACTTCACACTTGTAACTTTGCAGTTAATTACATTTTTATAATTAACTGTAAAATTACAAGTGTGAAGTGTAATTAACTGTAAAGTTACACGTGTGAAGTTACATCATATATTTGTAATTTTATTGTAATTAACTGTGAAAATAAATTGTATTGTAATTAACTGTAAAATGTAATTGTATTGTAATTAACTGTAAAGTTACAAGTGTGAAGTTACATCATATAGTTGTAATTGTATTGTAATTAACTGTAAAGTTACACGTGTGAAGTTACATCATATATTCGTAATTGTATTGTAATTAACTGTAAAATGTAATTTAATTGTAATTAACTGTAAGTTACAAGTGTGAAGTTACATCATATATGTGTCATTTTATTGTAATTAACTGTACAATGTAATTGTATTGTAATTAACTGTAAAATGTAATGTTATGGTAATTAACTGTAAAATGTAATTTTATTGTAATTAACTGTAAAGTTACACGTGTGAAGTTACATCATATAGTTGTAATTTTATTGTAATTAATTGTAAAGTTACAAGTGTGAAGTTACATCATATATTCGTAATTGTATTGTAATTAACTGTAAAATGTAATTTAATTGTAATTAACTGTAAAGTTACAAGTGTGAAGTTACATCATATATGTGTCATTTTATTGTAATTAACTGTAAAGTGTAATTGTATTGTAATTAACTGTAAAATGTATTGTTATGGTAATTAACTGTAAAATGTAATTTTATTGTAATTAATTGTAAAGTTACAAGTGTGAAGTTACATCATATAGTTGTAATTTTATTGCAATTAACTGTAAAATAGTTGTAATTTTTTGTAATTAACTGTGAAATTACAACTGTATGATATAACGTCACACTTGTAATTTTACAGTTAATTACATTTAAATTACATTTTACAGGTAATTACAATACAATTACAATAATATGATGTAACTTCACATTTGTAACTTTACAGTTAATTACAATAAAATTACATTTTATAGATAATTACAATACCATTTCAAATATATGCTGTGATGTAACACTTGTATTTTTTTTATAAATAACTGTAAAGTTGCAAGTGTGAAGTTACATCATAATAGTTGTAATTTTATTATAATTAACTGTAAAGTTACAAGTGTGAAGTTACATCATAATAGTTGTAATTTTATTGTAATTAACTGTAAAGTTACATGTGTGAAGTTACATCATATATTTGTAATTTTATTGTAATTAACTGTGAAATTAGATTTTATTGTGATTAACTGTAAAGTTACAAGTGTGAAGTTACATAATATGTTGTAATTTTATTGTAATTAACTGTAAAGTAACAAGTGTCACTTTTCTTTTTGAAGTGACACAGGTGGTCATATGAAGCCCTCTGGTTCTCCCACCTCGCCTGTTTAAGGAGGAACTTGCTACTATTGGATCAAGTGTCCTTAACATTATCAATAGTAGCCTCTCTTCTGGAATAGTTCCAGTAGAGTTTAAACATGCAGTGGTACGACCTCTACTTAAAAAACCCAGCCTCGACCCCTCTCTCCTCTCTAACCTCAGACCTATCTCTAATCTTCCATACATTTCCAAAATATTAGAGAAGGTTGTCTACAGTCAGTTGTTGCCCTTCTTAGAGGATAATGGTATCACTGAGCTGTTCCAGTCCGGTTTTAAAGCCCTCCACAGCACAGAGTCAGCGCTTCTAAAAGTTTTGAACGATATCCTCCTGTCCACTGATTCTGCTAAATATGTTGTCCTGGTGCTTTTAGATCTGTCTGCTGCGTTCCACACCGTCGACCACGCCACCTTAATCACTTGTCTTGAGAACTGTGTGGGCATTAAGGGCGCCGCCCTCAACTGGTTCCGGTCGTACCTAACCGACAGGAGTTTTTGTGTAAAAGTAGACAGTTTTATGTCGTCCACAGCTCCTTTACCACATGGGGTCCCCCAGGGCTCAATCCTTGCCCCAATTTTATTTGCGCTTTACCTTCTCCCCCTTGGTTCTATTTTTAGGAAGTACAGTATTGCATTTCATTTTTATGCCGATGATTGCCAGATTTATTTCCCCATGGCACAAAATAACACGGTTCAACATCTTATTGACTGCCTGCACGACATCAAAGTCTGGCTTTCAGCTAACTTCCTGAGCCTAAATGAAGACAAAACAGAAGTTATGTTGTTCGGTCCAAGTCGCTCTCCCTCCCCCAACGTTGACCTCGGCACTCTGACCCCGTATCTCAGCGACTGTGTCACAAACCTGGGGGTAAAGTTTGACTCAGATTTTAAATTCGAAAAACAAATCAGCAGCGTCGTTCAAAAAAGTTTTTATCAATTACGCCAAATAGCGAAAGTGAAACCGCTTCTATCAAGTCATGATCTTGAGAAATTAATCCACGCTTTTATCTCGACTCGTCTTGATTATTGTAATGCCCTGTATGTTGGCATTAGCCAGGCCTCCCTCGCCCGCCTGCAGCTCGTGCAGAACTCTGCTGCTCGTCTGCTAACACAGACCCGCAGACGTGAGCACATCACCCCTATTTTAGCGTCCCTTCACTGGCTCCCTGTGCGTTACCGAATCAATTTTAAACTCCTTTTATTTGTTTTTAAATGTCTAAACAACCTCGCGCCAACCTATCTCTCCGACCTCCTTCAGCCTTACTGCCCCACCCGATCCTTAAGATCAGCCGATCAGCTGCTGTTGACGGTCCCTGACACAAGGCTGAAGCTTAGAGGTGACAGAGCTTTCGCCGTTGCTGCTCCCAAGCTCTGGAACGACCTACCCCTGAGTGTTAGACAAGCCTCCTCTCTTCCTGTTTTTAAATCTCTCTTAAAAACATACTTTTATTCCATGACTTTTAACACTGAGTGATATCCATCCTGCAATGGCGCCCCATAATACACCTGCTGTGAACCTGTTTTTATGTTTTTATGTTTTTATTTATTCTATTTTAATTATTTATTTTTTATCGTGTTCTGTTTGTGTTGTGTTGTGTTTGCTCGGTACTCGTTTTATCTTTTAACCTGTCCATTGTACAGCACTTTGGCTACCCCTGTGGTAAATTTTAAATGTGCTTTATAAATAAAGTTGATTTGATTTGATTTGATTTGAAGTGTGAAGTTACATCATATATTTGTAATTTTATTGTAATTAACTGTGAAATTAAATGTGATTGTAATTAACTGTAAAATGTAATTGTATTGTAATTAACTGTAAAGTTACAAGTGTGAAGTTACATCATATAGTTGTAATTCTATTGTAATTAACTGTAAAATTGGATTTAATTGTAATTAACTGTAAAGTTACAAGTGTGAAGTTACATCATATATGTGTCATTTTATTGTAATTAACTGTAAAATGTCATTTTATTGTAATTAACTGTAAAGTTACACGTGTGAAGTTACATCATATAGTTGTCATTTTATTGTAATTAACTGTAACGTTACAAGTGTGAAATTACATCATGTATTCGTAATTGTATTGTAATTAACTGTAAAATTTAATTTAATTGTAATTAACTGTAAAGGTACAAGTGTGAAGTTACATCATATATGTGTCATTTTATTGTAATTAACTGTAAAATGTAATTGTATTGTAATTAACTGTAAAAATGTAATGTTATTGTAATTAACTGTAAAGTTACAAGTGTGAAGTTACATCATATAGTTGTAATTTGATTGTAATTAACTGTAAAATTACAACTGTATGATGTAAATTCACACTTATAACTTTACAGTTATTTACAATAACATTACATTTTACAGTTAAATACAATAAAATTACAACTATATGATGTAACGTCACACTTGCAACTTTACAATAAAATGACAACTATATGATGTAACTGTACAGTTAATTACAGAACAATTACAATGATGTAATGTTATAGTTTAGTTACAATGAAAGTACAGCTACGTGTTACATCATCACAGCTGTGACTCGACAGTTAATGACAGTGTTTAAATACTTCATTACAGCGTGCGACCGTATAACAACATGACGTCAAAAGCCCCAAAACGTCACTTAAGGCCGATTGGAATGTAACTCCCTGGTTTATTTACTTGTACGAGTCTCGCTTTTTTTTAGCATGATCTGTCACGCAAGTGTAAAAACAAGTTCACCGCGAAAATGTACTAAGTGTATAAAAACAAACAAGAAAACGGTCTACTAAAAAGAAAAAGCTGAAAGCACACACAAAAACAGGTCAGCCATGTTTCTTGTGACTTTCCCACTTGAACCCAAACGTCACGCCCGTGACAAACAAGCGTCCGACTCAGTGGCTCGGAAGTGGAAGTTTCTGGGTGATTAGCGCCACTGAATCCTGCAGACAGGTGGCGGGGTGTCACTCGGTGTTTTATTTTCCATTTAACGCGTCATATCCCAAATGTTTGAATGGGAGTCTTTCTCTACTAATCTCTGAGTAACACACACACACACACAAAAATAATAATCATGAAGAAATGCTTGCACTGATGTCCCTTTTTGTGCTTTTTTAAGCCTCATTAGACAATAAGCAAAATGTGGCGCTCATTATGGGATAGCAGGGGTGAGGTGACTTTAGACCGGATAAGATTTTCAATCCGACCCCTACATAAATTTGTTAGGCCTTTCACATCAAAACTGTAGCCGCCATTATGATTAGTGATGTTTTTATATGGCCATACGTCTTGAGAGGAGCGATGCTCATATATTGTTAATATTCAGTGTTTTATTGTTCATAGTTAATATTGTAAATCCTATGTAAGAGAGGAGTGATGTCCATATGTTGTTAATACTGTGTTTTATTGTTCATAGTTAATATTGTAAATCCCATGTAAAAGAGGAGTGATGTTCATATGTTGTTAATATTCAGTGTTTTATTGTTCATAGTTAATATTGTGAATTCCATTTAAAAGAGGAGACATGTTCATATGTTGTTAATATTCAGTGTTTTATTGTTCATAGTAAATATTGTGAATCCCATGTAAAAGAGGAGTGATGTTCATATGTTGTTAATACTCAGTGTTTTATTGTTCATAGTTAATATAGTGAATCCCATGTAAAAGAGGATAGATGTTCATATGTTGTTAATATTCAGTGTTTTGTTGTTCATAGTTAATATTGTAAATCCCATGTAAAAGAGGAGTGATGTTCATATGTTGTTAATATTCGGTGTTTTATTGTTCATAGTTAAGATTCTAAATCCCACTTTCTTTATTTTCATGTACATTTTGGGTGTCTCATTCAGTAAAAAACTGTAAAATTCCATTCCGGTTTTTTTTGTTCAGGTGGTCTGTCATAACTTTTTTGGAACTCATTGTGACTTTTGGTATTATTGTTCCTGAAAAAAAGCGACCCAAACACACATACTGTAGAGCAGATATGTGTGCTGCTATCATAGAAGAAGCTCCAAAACAACCAAAGAAACAAAAAGTTTTGTCTGAAGAGCCAAAAAAAAAAAACGGAGCTTACCCGGATAAAATTGACAGATTGTCTTCTTTATACCATGAATTGATTAACGTGGACCCCGACTTAAACAAGTTGAAGAACTTATTCGGGTGTTACCATTTAGTGGTCAATTGTACGGAATATGTACTGTACTGGGCAATCTACTAATAAAAGTCTCAATCAATCAATCAATCAATCAATCAATCAAAACCTGCATTATCCTTTTCATCCTTACACTTTCCATCCTTTGTAACTGAGCTACTATGTGGAGCAATTTCCCTTGTGGATCATTAAAGTTTGTCTAAGTCTACGTCTAAAAGGACATTCAGGATCAACAGATTTTTACAGCTGAATGTGTACATATAATGTATACACACATACACATTGGCCCCTCCAGACACATTTTTTCTCTCAATGTGGCCCCCCTTAGGGGGTCCGTATTGCTTTTACTGGCACTTAGTGACTTTTACCAAAGTCTACAAACGTGCTGACTAGCTTTATGGCATACTCACTTCCCCTTTCACCCATTTGTTAAAAGGACTGAAGCCGATGCAAACACCTGCGTGCAATTACTGCTATCATGGAATAAGCTCCAAAACAACCAAAGAAACAAAAAGTTTTGTCTAAAGAGCCAAAAGAAAAAGAAAAAGGGAGCTTACCCGGATAAAAGGACAGTCAGGAACAATAGATTTTTACAGCTGAATGTGTACATATCATTTATACACACATACATATTGGCCCCTTAGACACATTTTTTTCTGTCAATGTGGCCCCCGCGTCGAAATATTTGCCCAGCTCTGCTTTAGAAGCATGTTGGCTAAGTATATGTTTATCATATTACCTTTGCATTGACTGACTTTTAAATCATGGCGCCTTTTACTAGTTTATTTTACACCAAGCAACCTCCACCTTGTCCACACATCATCTTGACAACAATAAGAGGCGGACATGTTGGCCTGAAATATGCCAGATATGGATACACAATCCTGTCAAATCAATAAGACTTTACTACAGGGCGGCTTAAACCTTTTTCCACCCAATGTCAGGATGATATTCTTCCTGTTTTGGTTAATGAAACATTTTTCAGACAACAAAACCTTAAAAAAATATGGTTGAAACTAAAACTGTTATTGACAACTTAACAAACAACTAAATAGTTATCTTGGCACATAATAACTGCAAATAACTTCATATTTATATGGCCTCCATATTCAAAATTATAATAAAGTTCTGCACAATTTGTTTCTGTTTTTCTCTTTTCTTTTAAAGTAGTAAATTAGAAAAATACTACATAACAATAATTATATTTAGGGCTGTGTTTCTTCAGCATAGCACCCTTTAGAGGGTCGCAAAAAAAAAAATCCCTTTCTCAGTCATCAATCAATTAATGTTTATTGATATATCCCTAAATCACAAGTGTCTCAAACGACAACGGCATCCTCGGTTCAGATCCCACATCAGGGCAAGGAAAAACTCACAACCCAGTGGGATGACTATGAGAAACCTTGGAGAGGACCGCATACAATTCGATTCAAGAGTTAGATCAGTGGTCCCCAACTACCAGTCCGGGGACCGGTATCGGTCCGTGACGCATTTGCTACCGGGCCGCAGAGAAACATGAAATAATTTGGTAACACTTTAGTATGGGGAACATATTCTTTGTAACAAAGACTTAATCAAGAGTTATTTGGACACTAGGGGAACATATTTTAAGTAACAAAGACTTAATTTAGAGTTATTTGGTTAGGGTTAGGGTTAGGGTTAGAGGTTAGGGTTAGAGAGTGCACTTAATAATGACTAATTAAGAGCCAATATGTTACTAATTTGCATATTAATAAGCAACTAATTAATGGTGAATATGTTCCCCATACTAAAGTGTTACCAATCATTTATAAACGACTGCATTTTCTTCGACTTAACTTTTGCCTGTCCCACTAGACCAGGGGTCGGCAACCTTTACCAGTCAAAGAGCCATTTTGACCAGTTTCACAAATTATAGAAAACAATGGGAGCCGCAAACATTTTTTGAAATTGTAAATGAAATAACACAGCATACAAAGTTTTTATTTGCTTTGTGCTATGTATAAATCAGGGGTCTCAGACACGCTGCCCACACCTTTATGTGGAATTTGAAAGCTGGTGCGGCACGCGGGTTTTAAATGAATGGCTCAGCGTCATGCGTGCCGTGATGGTACAGCATATAGCACCCACTACAGCCAGCGTGCCTGATCAGCCACACATTGTATGGGGCTTCCGCTTGCTCACGTAGGTGACAGCAAGGCATACTTGGTCAACAACCACACAGGTCACACTGACGGTGGCGGTATAAAAAAAACAACTTTAACACTCTTACTAATAATGCGCCACACTGTGAACCCACACCAAACAAGAATGACAAACAAATTTCGGGAGAACATCTGCACCATAACACAACATAAACACACAGGGGCGCCGAAAAGGGGGGGGTAAAGGAGACGGATTCTAGGGGCCCATGATGGAGGGGGGCCCAGAGAGGCCCCTAATGATGATGAAATTATAATACAGAAAAAATAATGACACTGTGTTGGGGGCCCTGTAAAGATTATTTTCATGGGGCCCAAAATCCCTAGCGGCGCCCCTGTAAACACAACAGGACAAATACCCAGAATCCCATGCAGCCCTAACTCTTCCGGGATACATTATACCCCCCCGCTACCAAACCCCGCCCACCTCAACCGACGCACAGAGGGGGGGGGGGGGGGGGGGGGGGGGGGGGGTGATGTGGTAGCAGGGGTGTATAATGTAGCCCGGAAGAGTCAGGGCTGCATGGGATTCTGGGTGTTTGTTCTGTTGTGTTTATGTTGTGTTAAGGTGCAGATGTTCTCCCGAAATGTGTTTGTCATTCTTGTGTCAGGGAGCAGGGTTGGGGTGGGGGTGGGGTTTGGTGGTAGCAGGGGTGTATAATGTAGCCCGGAAGAGTCAGGGCTGCATGGGATTCTGGGTGTTTGTTCTGTTGTGTTTATGTTGTGTTAAGGTGCAGATGTTCTCCCGAAATGTGTTTGTCATTCTTGTTTGGTTCTGGTTCAAAGTGTAGCACATTATTAGTAAGAGTGTTAAATTTGTTTTATATGACCACCGTCAGTGTAACCTGTGTGGCTGTTGACCAAGTATGCCTTAGTGTCACGTACGTGTGCAAGCAGAAGATGAATGTTGTATAACAAGTGTTGGGCTGGCACGCTGTTAATACAGATTGTAGAGGGCGCCAAATGTTGTACCATCATGACACGCCCTTATTATAGCCGTAAGGGTGAAAATCGGTGAATATTAATCCCGGGAGTTTTCTGCGAGAGGCACTGAAATCCGGAAGTCTCACGGGAAAATTGGGGGGTTCAGCAAGTAAGCTGCTGAGCCGCATCAGAGTGATCAAAGAGCCGCATGCGGCTCCGGAGCCGCGGGTTGCCGACCCCTGTACTAGACACACCAATAATCTTGTTCATAGATGTACAATAAAACTCCTCTTTGGAAGTTGCCATATGTTATAACTTTGTGCACATTAATGAACACAGAAAATATAAATGTGACAGATTGTAGCCAAAGGCTGATTTCCGTCTGCATCTCATTGCAAAGAAACAAGTCCACAGGGCTCCCACTAATTCAGCGTTATAGTGACTTGTATTTTTCACACACTTATCTTTACTGTATTTATCTGGCACAAGTGGAAAGCCGGTCCATGAAACTAATGCCTTTATTAAATCGGTCCGTGGTGCAAAAAAGGTTGGGGACCACTGAGTTAGATGACTAATTCAGTGTTAACATTTGAGTGGGCCCCGGGCATCTCTGTAGTGAAAAAGTTGGGCTGTGGGGTCAATAAGGTTAAGAAAAACTGTGACATGCATTAGGTGGTGCTCTATTACATTTGAATAGGTCAACTATGATTTATTTGATTTATTTTCAATGTGGCCTAGTTGTGGGTCATGTTCATCCATCCATCCATTTTCTAGCGCTTATTCCCTTCGGGGTCGCGGGGGGCGCTGTAGCCTATCTCAGCTACAATCTGGCGGAAGGCGGTGTACACTCTGGACAAGTCGCCACCTCATCGCAGGGCCGGGTCATGTTCAATTTTATTATTTAAAAAAAAAAAGCTGTGGGCAGAAAATGACCCCTAGGTTACATTCTAGAAACTTTTTTTATTTATTTTTTTATTTTGCTTGGCATCTGTGATTTAAACACAGTATTAAGGGAGCACTTTCAGGGAGCTGTCCTTAATATTTTGTCCTGTTAGCTCCATGCACCCAAATATTAGAAACACCTTTAAATCTGCAATGCATTGAAAACCTATATTGATACTAGGCTTCTACGGTATACCGGTACTAGTATAGTATCGTGGTACTAATGAATCAAAGACGGTACTATACTCTATTTGAAAAGTACCGGTGACATTGCTTGTTTTACGAGCATAGGAGCATGTTCGGCAGCGCACACACACACACGGAGTACTTACAAGCAGACACAGTGTGTAGACAGAAAAGGGAGAACGGATGCATTTTGGCTTAAATCACTAATCCTGGCCATCATGGCGACAAATAAAGTATGTTTCTTACAAGTATCATTATCACTGGAGGACAAGGAATAGCGAAACATACTTCACTACACACCGTAGGAGGATACAATAGCTCACCGGTGTCACAATGTAAACAAACGCTATGGGTGGATCTACACCTGACGTCCACTGTAATGATACCAAGTACAATAGCGTATCTAGTCGATACTACTATGATTACATCGATATTTTTTACCGTCACAAAATATTTTTTCCTTTTTTAAAATAGTATATTATGGGAATGCGTCCCTGGACACATGAGGACTTTGAATATGACCATATGATCCTGTAACTATTTGGTATCGGATCGATACCTAAATTTGTGGTATCATCCAAAACTAATGTAAAGTATCAAAGAAGAGAAGAATAAGTGATTATTACATTTTTTGCCATTTTTTGTGGTCCCCTTTATTTAGAAAAATATTGAAAAGTATCAAAATACATTTTAGTACCAGTACTAAAATATTGGTATCGGGACAACCCTAATTGATACTAATAGTTGTACCTAATCAAATGGCCGATAGGTATTTGTAATTGCTTGAATAAATTGTTGTAATTAATTGCAGTATCACTCACCACAGTATACAATATTAAAATGCTCATATTTTACGTTTTGCAAAAAAAAAAAAGACACAGTTCATTTTAGTACCGGTACTAAAATGTTCGTATCGGGACAACCCTATTTCATACTAATAGTTGTACCTAATCATGTGGCTAATAGGTTTTTGTAATTGCTTGGATTAATTGTTGTAATTAGTTGCAGTATCACTTACCATAGTATACAATATTACAAAGCTCATATTTTACGTTTTGCAAAAAAAAAAAAAAAAAAAGGCACAGTTCATTTTAGTACCGGGACTAAAATATTGGTATCGGGACAACCCTATTTGATACTAATAGTGTACCTAATCAAGTGGCCAAAAGGTTTTTGCAATTGCTTGGATTAATTGTTGTAAATAGTTGCAGCATCGCTTACCGTAGTATACAGTATTACTAAGCTCATATTTTACGTTTTGCAAAAAAAAAAATAGGCACAGTTCATTTTAGTACCGGTACTAAAATGTTGGTATCGGGACAACCCTATTTGATACTAATAGTGTACCTAATCAAGTGGCCAATAGTTTTTTGTAATTGCTTGAATAATTGTTGGAATTAATTGCAGTGTCACTTACCATAGTATACAATATTAAAATGTTCATATTTTACTTTTTGCAAAAAAAAAAAAAAAAAAAAGGCACAGTTCATTTTAGTATCGGTACTGAAATGTTGGTATCGGGACAACCCTATTTGATACTAATAGTTGTACCTAATCAAGTGGCCAATAGGTTTTTGTAATTGCTTGAATAAATTGTTGTAATTAATTGCAGTATCACTTACCATAGTATACAATATTAAAATGCTCATATTTTACATTTTGCAAAAAAACAAACAAAAAAAAAAGGCACAGTTCATTTTAGTACCGGTACTAAAATGTTGGTACCGGGACAACCCTATTTGATACTAATAGTTGTACCTAGTGAAGTGGCCAGTAGATTTTTGTTGCATTCATTGTTGTAATTAGTTGCAGTATTGCTTACCATAGTATACAATATCAAAATACTCATATTTTATGTTTTGCAAAAAAAAGAGAGGCACAGTTCATTTTAGTACCGGTACTACAATATTGGTATCGGGACAACCCTATTTGATACTAATAGTTGTACCTAATCAAGTGGCCAATAGGTATTTGTAATTGCTTGAATACATTGTTGTAATTAGTTGCAGTATTGCTTACCATAGTATACAATATCAAAATACTTATATTTTATGTTTTGCAAAAAAAAAAGAGGCACAGTTCATTTTAGTACCGGTACTACAATATTGGTATCGGGACAACCCTATTTGATACTAATAGTTGTACCTAATCAAGTGGCCAATAGGTTTTTGTAGTTGCTTGGATTCGTTGTTGTAATTAGTTGCAGTATCGCTTACCATAGTATACAATATTAAAATACTCATATTTTATGTTTTGCAAAAGAAAAAAAGGCACAGTTCATTTTAGTACCGGTACTAAAATGTTGGTATCGGGACAACCCTCCCTATTTATACAAATAGTTGTACCTAATCAAGTGGCCAAGAGGTTTTTTGTAATTGCTTGGATTAATTGTTGTAATTAGTTGCAGTATCGCTCACCATAGTATACAATATTAAAATGTTCATATTTTACGTTTTGCAAAAAAAAAAAAAAAAGGCACAGTTCATTTTAGTACCGGTACTAAAATGTTGTTATCGGGACAACCCTATTTGATACTAATAGTGTACCTAATCAAGTGGCCAATAGGTTTTTGCAATTGCTTGAATAATCGTTGTAATTAATTGCAGTATCGCTTACCATAGTATACAATATTAAAATGTTCATATTTTACTTTTTGCAAAAAAAAAAAAAAAAGCACAGTTCATTTTAGTACCGGTACTGAAATGTTCGTGTCGGGACAACCCTATTTGATACTAATAGTTGTACCTAATCAAGTGGCCAATAGTTTTTTGTAATTGCTTGAATAAATTGTTGTAATTAATTGCAGTATCGCTTACCATAGTATACAATAGTAAAATGCTCATATTTTACATTTTGCAAAAAAAAAAAAAAAAAAGGCACAGTTCATTTTAGTACCGGTACTAAAATGTTGGTATCGGGACAACCCTATTTCATACTAATAGTTGTACCTAGTGAAGTGGCCAGTAGGTTTTTGTTGCATTCATTGTTGTAATTAGTTGCAGTATCGCTTACCATAGTGTACAATATTAAGATACTCATATTTTATGTTTTGCAAAAAAAAAATTAGGCACAGTTCATTTTAGTACCGGTACTACAATATTGGTAGCGGGACAACCCTATTTGATACTAATAGTTGTACCTAATCAAGTGGCCAATAAGTATTTGTAATTGCTTGAATAAATTGTTGTAATTAGTTGCAGTATTGCTTACTATAGTATACAATATCAAAATATTCATATTTTATGTTTTGCAAAAAAAAAAAAAGGCACAGTTCATTTTAGTACCGGTACTAAAATGTTGGTATCGAGATAACCCTCCCTATTTATACAAATAGTTGTACCTAATCAAGTGGCCAAGAGGTTTTTTGTAATTGCTTGGATTCATTGTTGTAATTAGTTGCAGTATCGCTTACCATAGTATACAATATTAAAATACTCATATTTTATGTTTTGCAAAAGAAAAAAGGCACAGTTCATTTTAGTACCGGTACTAAAATGTTGGTATCGGTACAGCCCTATTTGATACTAATAGTTGTACCTAATCAAGTGGCCAATAGGTTTTTGTAATTGCTTGAATAAATTGTTGTAATTAATTTATGTATCCCTCACCACAGTATACAATATTAAAATGCTCATATTTTACATTTTGCACTAAAAAAAAGGCACAGTTCAATAATTTTGCCTATTCTTTTTTTTTTTTTTCCAAAATGTTTATTAATTTGATAGGGGGTAAAAATACAGGTAATCCCCCCAAAAAAGAAAAGTGAAAGTAAAGATAAAAAAATAAAATAAAAATACAAAAATAAAACACACACAAAAAAAAGTTTCACCTCCTCCCGGTCCGACATTTTCTCGCCACAAACGTGTTGACTAAAAAAAAAAAAAAAAAAAAAAAAAAAAAAAAAAAAGAAATTGCCTATTCTAATAATCATTTTGACAAATATGCATTAAAAAAATATTCATTGTTATTCATCATATAAAAGTACTATTTGTTCATCTGTATTGTAATACATACATTTATTTAACTGGATATAATATCGTATTCAGAGCCAAATACTAAATGTTTCCAAACAGCACACACATTATTAAGTCTTTTTTTTTTTTTTTTTGAAGTGTGTGTGTGTAATAAATCAAATTATCGCGATCAACACCGCCTGAGCCGCTTTAGTGGAAATAAAGAGGCGATAATCGCCGCAGCAAATGACCCGTGAACGTGATTTTATTTTACCTGCGTGGGACCGCGCAGGGCTGGGCTTTAGGCTTTAGGCTCCATTCATGCGGCACAAAGGGAACAGCGGAGCGGACGTAAGATGCAACTTCATTTGCATCCCCACCCCAAAAAAAGGCAAGAAAAATCATGCAAATCTTAATGAGGCAGATTCCATTGTGGGGCCTTGAAATGCTTATTATTGCTTAATGACGTTTTTTTTTCTTTTTCCCCTCTTATAAAGGTCCTGCACGTGCAGAAACAAAAACAAAAGTCCTGAGTTTGAATGTGGAATCAATGTTGTTTATTGTGCCTTGCAGATATGCGTCCTGATTACATTTAACACAATGCCAACAACACAATAGGCGCCTAATTAAATTCTAATCGCCTTTATTTAATAGCAGTGTTTTTTTTCCTTGTGGATTTATTTTAATAAAATAATGCTGGGGTTATTAGGTCTTAAATACCTCCAAAGCAATTTTAAATGCCATTTTTTTTAATATATAAATATATTTACTTAAGCATAAAGTTAATATATTCACACTAAAAAATGCTGGGTTATTTTGATAACCCAATTTATGAGTTGCGAGTGTTGGGTTAAATTTTGATAAAGAGCAATCCATTTTTTTTGGGTTATAAGGGTATTATTTTAACTCAATTTCTGGGTTTTCAATATGATTAACCATTGTTGGGTTGTTTTTCAATGAGTAATGCATTTTTGGGGTAAAATGCTTTTTTTTGGTTGGGAATAACCCAACATTAAGTCATCATAAGTTAACTTTTTGGTTGAATAATTTAACGCAAAAGTTGGGTTGCAAAAATTAACCCAAAATGTTGAGTTAAAATAACTCAAATAAGGGGTTTGTCCTTCTCTCAACAATCAGTTGGGTTAAAATTGGGTTATTTTGATAACCCAATTTATGAGTTGCGAGTGTTGGGTTAAATTTTGATGAAGAGCAATCCATTTTTTGGGGGGGTTATAAGGGTATTATTTTTACTCAATTTCTGGGATTTCAATATGATGAACCATTTTTGGGTTGTTTTTCAATGAGTAATGCATTTTTGGGTAACATGCTTTTTTTTGGTTACTTGGGAATAACCCAACATTAAGTTATCATAACTCAACTTTTTGGTTGAATAATTCAACGCAAAAGTTGGGTTGCAAAAATTAACCCAAAATGTTGAGTTAAAATAACTCAAATAAGGGGTTTGTCCTTCTCTCAACAATCAGATGGGTTAAAATTGGGTTATTTTGATAACCCAATTTATGAGTTGCGAGTGTTGGGTTCAATGTTCATGAAGAGCAATCCATTTTTGGGGGGGTTATAAGGGTATTATTTTAACTCAATTTCTGGGTTTTCAATATGATTAAACATTTTTGGGTTGTTTTTCAATGAGTAATGCATTTTTGGGTAAAGTGCTTTTTTTTGGTTGGGAATAACCCAACATTAAGTTATCATAACTCAACATTTTGGTTGAAAAATTCAACGCAAAAGTTGGGTTGCAAAAATTAACCCAAAATGTTGAATTAAAATAACTCAAATAAGGGGTTTGTCCTTCTCTCAACCAGCAGTTGGGTTAAAATTGGGTTATTTTGATAACCCAATTTATGAGTTGCGAGTGTTGGCTTAAATTTTGATGAAAAGCAATCCATTTTTGGGGGGGGGTTATGAGGGTATTATTTTAACTCAATTTCTGGGTTTTCAATATGATTAACCATTTTTGGGTTGTTTTTCAATGAGTAATGCATTTTTGGGTAAAGTGCTTTTTTTTGGTTGGGAATACCCCAACATTAAGTTATCATAACTCAACTTTTTGATTGAATAAATCAACGCAAAAGTTGGGTTGCAAAAATTAACCCAAAATGTTGAGTTAAAATAACTCAAATAAGGGGTTTGTCCTTCTCTCAACAATCAGTTGGGTTAAAATTGGGTTATATTGATAACCCAATTTATGAGTTGCGAGTGTTGGGTTAAATTTTGATGAAGAGCAATCCATTTTTTGGGGGGTTATGAGGGTATTATTTTAACTCAATTTCTTGGTTTTCAATATGATGAACCATTTTTGGGTTGTTTTTCAATGAGTAATGCATTTTTGGGTAAAGCACTTTTTTTTTGGTTGGGAATAACCCAACATTAAGTTATCATAACTCAACTTTTTGGTTGAATAATTCAACGCAAAAATTGGGTTGCAAAAATTAACCCAAAATGTTGAGTTAAAATAACTCAAATAAGGGGTTTGTCCTTCCCACAACAATCAGTTGGGTTAAAATTGGGTTATTTTGATAACCCAAATTATGAGTTGTGAGTGTTGGGTTCAATTTTGGAATTATTTTTATGAAGAACAATCCATTTTTTGGGTTATCATGGTGTTATTTTACCTCTGGGTTTTCAAAATGATGAACCATTTGTGGGTTGTTTTTCAATGAGTTAACCCATTTTTTGTATGAAAAATCTCATAAACATTCTTTACAATCACACATCTTATAGAACTACTATGACCACACATGGCAATTCTTTTAAAAAAAATGTCACTCATATCTTGCTTTTGAGTATATTTTAATGGGATAAAAATCATTTTGATCAGTAGTCGGGAAGAAGGAGGACACACCAGCAGTAAAATGTATCATTTTTAACCAACTATTGGGTCAAAGAGGGTTAAATTACGCAACCCAATAGTTATGTCTGGAATAACCCAATTTTGAGTTAACATAACTCAACCTTTGGGTTAAATAGTCCATTCCAAGAGTTTGGTTGGGAATAACCCAACATTAAATTATCATAACTCAACTTTTTGGTTGAATAATTCAACGCAAAAGTTGGGTTGAAAAAATTAACCCAAAATGTTGAGTTAAAATAACTCAAATAAGGGGTTAACATTGGGTTATTTTTCTAACTCAACATTTTTTTGTGCGTTCCTTGTTATTATTATTATTATTATTATTATTATTATTATTATTATTATTATTATTATTATTATTATTATTATTATTATAAGGGTTTAAAATAAAATCCCCTATACCCAAGTGTGCAAAAAGGCATTTTTTTTGCACAAAAACCTTAATTACAACAAACTATACACGGAAATATTCCAGCAAAATTAACATTTAAATAAAACAAATTGTGACGAATTAAACTACAATGACGTCATTTTAATTGAACAATCGAACACACACAGTATATGTAACAATGTACAACAAATAAAGGCACATGCAATTATTTACACTATTAGACTTGGACTTATTAGACTTAGACTTAGACAACATTTAATGATTGACAAGGGAAATTGTTCCACACAGTAGCTCAGTTACCGAGACAGGAAATGATAATGCACACAATAAGTAGACCAAAAATGTACCATAGTATAAAACATATAAAATATAACATATATATATATATATATATATATATATATATATATATATATATATATACATATTATATATATATATATATATATATATATATATATATATATATATATATATATATATATATATATATATATATATATATACACAATATGTAACAAATCACATATGCCAAGATTACAGTATATGTAGCAAAAAAAGGGCAGCATAAAGATATAGGAAAATACATAAAAGGTAAATACAGCATTAAATATACATTATAAACATTCACAAGGCTCAGTAATCAAAGTTAATACATGAACAAAAAATTATAGAACGTGAAGTAAGAGACAAATAGATGAGACAAAAATACATTAAAATAATTAAACACATTTTCATCAATCTGAAAGTTGGGAAATCTCGCGAGAAGATTTCGTTGGACGTTTTGCTTTGTGTGAGTCGACACACTAAAAAATGTTGGGTTAAAAAATAACCCAATTTTAAACCAACTGCTGGTTCAGAAAAGGACGGACCTCGTATTTGAGTTATTTTAACTCAAAATTTTGGGTTAATTTTTTCAACCCAACTTTTGCGTTGAGTTATTTACCCAAAAATATGACTTATGATAACTTAATGTCGGGTTATTCCCAACCAAACGATTAGGTTGAATTATTTAACCCACATGCTATGCTAACTCAATGCTGGTTGATTCATAACCCGACTATTGGGTTGAATTTATTTCACACAAAAGCTTAGTTATGCTCACTACAATGTTGGGTTATTCCCAACCCAACTATTGGGTTGAGTTATATAACCGAAAAGTTGAGTTATGCTAACTCAATGTTGGTTGATTCATAAGCCAACTATTGGGTTGAGTTATAATCCAAAAGTTGAGTTATACTAACTCAATGTTGGTTGATTCATAACCCAACTATTGGGTTCAATTTATTTCACACAAAAGCGGGGTTATGCCACTACAATGTTGGGTTATTCCCAACCCAACTATTGGGTTGAGTTATATAACCCAAAAGTTGAGTTATACTAACTCAATGTTGGTTGATTCATAACCCAACTATTGGGTTTAATATATTTCACACAAAAGCTGAGTTATGCTCACTACAATGTTGGGTTATTCCCAACACTATTGGGTTGCGCAATTTAGCACTCCTTGTTGGTTAAAAATGATACATTTTAGTGCTGGTTTGTCCTACTCCTTCCCAATTACTGATCAGAATTATTTTTATTACATGCTCAAATATTTTCATGTACATAAGATGTGTCATTGTAAATAATGTTAATGAGATTAATCCATAATAAAATTCCCTACAAGAAAAAAGTACATTTTTAATTTAAAAACCAAAAATGCATTACTCATTGAAAAACAACCCAAAAATGGTTCAAGTTCGGAAAACCCAGAAATTGAGTTAAAACAATACCCTTATAACCCAAAAAATGGATTGCTCTTCATAAAAATAACTCCAAAATTTAACCCAACACTCGCAACTCATAAATTGGGTTATCAAAATAACCCAGTTGAATTAAAAAAACAACCTAATTTTAACCCAACTGCTGGTTCAGAAAAGGACAAACTGCTTATTGGAGTTATTTTAACTCAACTTTTTGGGTTGATTTTTTCAACCCAACTTTTACGTTGAATTATTTAACCAAAACGTTGAGTTATGATAGCTTAATGTCGGGTTGTTCCCAACCAAACTATTAGGTTGAATTATTTAACCCCAAAAGTTGAGTTATGCTAACTCAATATTGGTTGATTCATAACCCAACTATTGGGTTGAATTTATTTCACACAAAAGCTGAGTTATGCTCACTACAATGTTGGGTTATTCCCAACCCAACTATTGGGTTGAATTATTTAACCCAAAAGTGTGATTGTAAATAATGTTAATGAGATGAATCCATAATAAAATTCCCTTCAAGAAAAAAGTACCTTTTTAATTAAAAAAAAAAAGTATTTTTACCCAAAAATGCTGGTTCAGAAAAGGACAAACCCCTTATTTGAGTTATTTTAACTCAACATTTTGGGTCAGTTTTTTCAACCCAACTTTTGCATTGAATTATTTAACCAAAACGTTGAGTTATGATAACTTAATGTTGGGTTATTCCCAACCAAACTGTTAGGTTCAATTATCTAACCCAAAAGTTGAGTTATGCTAATTCCATATTGGGTTATTCCAGACCCAACTATTGGGTTGTGTAATTTAGCACTCCTTGACCCAATAGTTGGTTACAAATTATACATTTTACTGATGGTTTGTCCTAGACCTTCCCAATTACTGATCAAAAGTTTTTTTATTCCATTAAAATATACTCAAAAGCAAGATATGAGTGACATTTGTTTACAAGAATTGCCATGTATGTCATAGTAGTTCTATACAGCATGCTCATATTTTTTAATGTACACAAGATGTGTGATTGTAAATAATGTTAATGAGATTAATCCTTCCCTTCAAGAAAAAAGTACATTTTTCATTAAAAAAAAAAAGCTGTTTACCCAAAAATGCGTTACGCATTGAAAAACAACCCAAAAATGGTTCATAGTTTGGAAAACCCAGAAATGTAGTTAAAATAATACCCTTATAACCCAAAAAATGTATTTATCTTCATAAAAGTAACTCCAAAGTTTAACTCGCAACTCATAAATTGGGTTATCAAAATAACCCAGTTGAGTTTAAAAAAAATAACCTAATTTGCTGGTTCAGAAAAGGACAAACCCCTTATTTTAAGTTATTTTAACTCAACATTTTGGGTTAATTTTTTCAACCTAACTTTTGCATTGAATTATTTAACCAAAACGTTGAGTTATGATAACTTAATGTCAGGTTATTCCCAACCAAACTATTGGGTGTAATTATTTAACCCAAAAGTTGAGTTATGCTAACTCCATATTGGGTTATTGCACACCCAACTATGGGGTTGTGTAATTTAGCACTCCTTGACCCAATAGTTGGTTAAAAATTATGAATTTTACAGCTGGTGTGTCCTCCTCTTTCCCAACTACTGAACAAAATATTTTTTATTCTATTAAAATATACTCAAAAGCAAGATATGAGTGACATGATTTCTTCAAGAATTGCAGTGCATGGTCATAATTGTCCTATACAGCATGCTCAAATATGTTCATATATATCCATAATAAAATTCCCTTCAAAGAAATAGTACCTTTTTAATAATAATTTAAAAAAAGCCTTTTACTCAAAAATGCATTACTCATTGAAAAAGAACCCTAAAATAGTTCATAGTTGAGAAAACCCCAGAAATGTAGTTAAAATTAGAGATGTCCGATAATATCGGCCTGCTGATATTATCGGCCGATAACTGCATTAAAATGTAATATCGGAAATTATCGGTATCGTTTTTTTTTTTTTTTTATTGTTTTTTTTTTTTTTTATTAAATCAACATAAAAAACACAAGATACACTTACAATTAGTGCACCAACCCAAAAAAAACGTCCTCCCCCATTTACACTCATTCACACTCATTCACACAAAAGGGTTGTTTCTTTCTGTTATTAATATTCTGGTTCCTACATTATATATCAATATATATCAATACAGTCTGCAAGGGATACAGTCCGTAAGCACACATGATTGTGCGTGCTGCTGGTCCACTAATAGTACTAACCTTTAACGGTTAATTTTCATTAATTACTAGTTTCTATGTAACTGTTTATATATTGTTTTACTTTCTTTTTTATTCAAGAAAATGTTTTGAATTTATTTATCTTATTTTATTTTATTTTTATTTTTTTAAAGTACCTGGTTGTCCAAATTAGGCATAATAATGTGTTAATTCCACGACTGCATATATTGGTGGATATCGGTATCGGTTGATATCGGTATCGGTAATTAAAGAGTTGAACAATATCGGAATATCGGATATCGGCAAAAAGCCATTATCGGACATCCCTAGTTAAAATAATACCCTTAAAACCCAAAAAATGGATTTATCTTCATAAAAATAACTCCAAAATTTAACCCAACACTCGTAACTCATAAATTTAGTTATGAAAAAAACCCAGCATTTTTTTTAACTGTGTACATTAAACACACTTTGGGAGGAAACAAATAGTTTTGAATCTTTCCCGGTGCACAAATATCGCATCGTCTGGGTTTGCGATGCACCGAGAAAGCACGATTCTACAAACATTTTGCACCCGCTTTTTTATTTTTTTTTTTATTATTTTTTTTTTTGCACGAAATGATGCAGCTCCCGCTGCAGGACTCCCGCGTCTGGGCAGTGCGCATGCGCGCGTGAGACTGCGCCGGTGGTCCCCGCGGCCCTTAATTAGGAAATTAGCTGCACAGAGGCCCCTCATTACCAGAACCCCGGGTTACTCCTGGTGGGGTTCTCTCTCTCTCTCTCTCTCTCTCTCTCTCTCTCTCTCTCTCTCTCTCTCTCCCCCCCCCCCCATTTCCATAAGGAGATTACACGCGGATCAGTACTGAGATCAACCCACGACATGGCTGCTAATTGCTGCCGAGTTATATTGGCCCTTAACAGGAACATGCACGATTTGCTTTAATATTCCCCGCAAAAATAAATCAATTATGTTCATTTTTATGGTGCGTTAATTAATTAATTAATTAATTGTATTCTCTGTGCAAAAATCCAAGAAAAGTCTCACTATTTTGAGGGCAAAGCCAAAAAAAAACAACAAAAAAAAAAAACAGAATCCCTCCCGTCGTGCATGCATGTGACTCCAAAAAGGTGTTAATGGCTCTTTGACTTCTCGATGGTCCATTCGCATGCCTTGCTCATTAGCAGGTGAGAGAGGGTTTCAGCTCGTTTGGAGGCAGACACATGCTAATGCACAGTTAAAAGCCCATCATTTTAATAACCATCGACACCACCGGGAGCACTGTGTATGCAAGGTGGGGGTTTGCGGGTGCAAATGTGAAAAAAAACAAAAAAAAAAAACGTCCCTGAGTGGAATGAGATGACCTGGCCCGTCCACAAGAGGTCGTTAATGTATTGCAAGATTTCGCCTGCAGCTGCACAAACTCCACGAAACACTCCTCCTAACATGCACGACTATTCAGCTGCAAAACACCGTTTTAGGTCGTGCATCGACACAAATAATCGTCATTTCTTGCACAAAAAAACAAACAAAACCCTATCATGCATAGAAAGCCTCATGAAAGATTGCATGGGCATATTAATGCACAATGTCAATGACAGGATTGAAAAAATATTAAAATCAGTAAAAAAAAGAGTGAAAATATTACATGCATGCATTGGGAGTATCTGCACCAATTATTCGGTTTTTTTTTAAAAGTTGTTTGATACATTCAGATGCTTTAGTCACGGTGTTGCAATAATAGTCATCATTGTGACTGTTTCACTGTGCTAAATGAATGGTGACTTGCACAAAAAGCACCCGCATTGAAATATTACCAGGATATAAATAAGGGGATGGTAAGATATTGAAACCAGTATTAAGAGCGATAATTCTGCACTGGGAGCACACATGTGTCTGCACCGATTTAAAAAAAAAAGAAAAGAAAAAGAAAGAAAGTTTGTTTCATCCATGTTTACCACGGCTTCACATGCCGTGTTGCAACTTCTGTAGGCAAGTAATGAGCTACTTTTGTTCAGTCAAACAGTTCAAGTCCTCATCATGATGAAGCACCGTCATCATTGTTGCTGTTTTAGTGCGTGCAAACTTGCGGCGCAGACATTCTATGTTGCACACACCTCGACTTGCATTACTTTGAAAA
This sequence comes from Nerophis lumbriciformis, assembly GCF_033978685.3. NCBI lineage: Eukaryota > Metazoa > Chordata > Actinopteri > Syngnathiformes > Syngnathidae > Nerophis > Nerophis lumbriciformis. The sequence continues at coordinate 1,043,047 of NC_084583.2, forward strand.
ATATTACATATAAAATTAGAGTTGGTGGACAAATATCGCGATAAGAGTCAATATTCTTAGTCGCGGCTGCCAAAGACTACATTCAATGTAAGTTGGCTGGATATAAAGTTGGTTGAAAGTTATATATATATATATATATATATATATATATATATATATATATATATATATATATATATATATATATATGGTGCATTTTGCTAGGCAATAAGTACTATATACCTTTGCTGTTTTTTTCATGCAAAGTAAGTTGCTTTTTTTGTGCAAAATGAATGGTGAAATGCTCAAAAATATACTACTTAAAATATGACTTTAAGTCAATGTCTGCAATATTTTTGCGTTACATTTGGCAAATTGTGGATGTGGTTCGTTTGACCTTTGTTGACACAATATGCCCTTGACATTTTTTTTTTCAAAGAGAAGTTTTGGTGTCATGTTGCTCTTTTTTTCAATGCACATATTTCTCTTCAGAGGTCAACATGATGAGTGACAGTTAAAGCACTGTTGTGTTAAAATGATATATTCCACTCTAACTTCTGATGGGTGACATCTCACACTGAGTTCTATATTACACATAACACACTATAGTATACATTCAGTTGTGCTTGTTTTAAAGTCATGTTGACACATTTTGTTCAATATGTTGATTTATTTTTGTTGTGTTGTCATGCATCATCTGCGATTTGTGTGCACAATGAACAGTGACAAACATTTTACTGCACACAAATGTCAGTTCCACTATACTATTGCATTAAAAGTACTACAAACATTGCTAACCACTTAATTATAACGTTCACCTGTGCTGACAATCTCACATTAAAAGCTATCTATCTATCTATCTATCTATCTATCTATCTATCTATCTATCTATCTATCTATCTATCTATCTATCTATCTATCTATCTATCTATCTATCTATCTATCTATCTATATATCTATCTATCTATCTATCTATCTATCTATCTATCTATCTATCTATCTATCTATCTATCTATCTACAGTATTGATCGGTCAATCTACAGTATCGATTGATCTATCTATAGTATTGATTGATCTATCTATAGTATCAATCGATCAATCTATCTACAGTATTGATCGATTGATCGATCTATCTATAGTATCGATCGATTGATCGATCTATCTACAGGATCGATCGATCCATCTACAGTATCGATCCATCCATCCACAGTATCGATTGATCTATCTATAGTATCAATCGATCAATTTATCTACAGTATCGATCGATTAATCGATCTATCCCCAGTATCGATCGACCGATCTATCTATCTACAGTATGTATTTATCTATATATATATATATATATATATATATATATATATATATATATATATATATATATATATATATATATATATATATATATATATATATATATATATATATATATATATATATGTTTGTATATGTATGTGTATGTATGTATATATGTATGAATGTATTTATGTAAGTATATATACGTATGTATATGTATATAATATCAATCAATCAATCAATCAATCAATGTTTATTTATATAGCCCTAAATCACAAGTGTCTCAAAGGGCTGCACAAGCCACAACGACATCCTCGGTACAAAGCCCACATAAGAGCAAGGAAAAACTCACCCCAGTGGGACGTCGATGTGAATGACTATGAGAAACCTTGGTGAGGACCGCATATGTGGGTAACCCCCCCATCTAGGGGAGACCGAATGCAATGGATGTCGAGTGGGTCTAGCATAATATTGTGAGAGTACAGTCCATAGTGGATCCAGCATAACAGTAAGAGTCCAGTCCACAGTGGGGTCAGCAGGAAACCATCCCGAGCGGAGACGGGTCAGCAGCGCAGAGATGTTCCCAACCGATACACAGGCGAGCGGTCCACTCCGGGTCCCGACCCCGGACAGCCAGCACCCCATCCATGGCCACCGGACATATATATATATAAATATATATATATATATATATATATATATATATATATATATATATATATATATATATATATATACACACACATAAATATACATATCTTCATATAATACATATAGGCTATTATTTACACACTTTTGACTATTGATCCACCAAAATTCCGTATGTACATATGTATGAATATGTATGTATGTAAATAGGTATGTATTTATAGGTATATAGGTATATATAGGTATGTATTTATATATATACATATACATGTATATATATAGGTGTGTGTATACATGTATATATGAATATATATATATATATATATATATATATATATATATATATATGTCTTAATAAGGTTATCCAAAAAATAGTGCTCGATACCGTAGTAGAGCGCAATATATGTATGTGTGGGAAAAAAAAATCACAAGACTATTTCATCTCTACAGGCCTGTTTCATGAGGGGGGGTACCCTCAATCGTCAGGAGATTTTATATATATATATATATATATATATATATATATATATAAATATATATATATATATTTTTTTTATTTTTATTTTTTTTTCTATATATATATATATATATATATATATATACACACACACATAAATATACATATCTTCATATAATACATATAGGCTATTATTTACACACTTTTGACTATTGATGCACCAAAATTCCGTATGTAAATATGTATGAATATGTATATATAGGTATGTATTTATATATGTATTTATCCATATATGTATGTATATATATGTGTGTATATATGTATGTGTATATATACATACATACATATGTATGTATGTACATATGTATGTATATATATATATGTGTGTGTCTATTTATCTAGTTTTTTCAGCAAAATGAATAGTGGCATGCATTTTACTGCACAAAAATCCCAATTCAAAGTATAAAATTGCATCATGTAAACACATTCAAACTATACTGATGGCATATATGGGCTGAAAATACGTTTATTTTGTATTTATTTTTTTGGCATTTTTACTCCTCATCACTCTTATAAAACGATTTCTTCACGTTTCCACTGGATGTGCTCCAAATCAGAAATGCAGTCGTTCCAGTGACAGTTAAAATCCTCAAAGTCTTTAATATTCCTGTTTCAGCCTGCAAAAAAATAAAAGAAATAAATAAAACATGTCACACGTGTCACCCGCACGTAACTTTCTCTAATAATACAATTGCACTCCTAATGCAAACAAACTTGCTTATTTCAAACTTTTAACCTTTTTTTTTTTTTTTAGAAAAAAACAAAAACTAAACAACTCACGGCACAGTCAGTCTCCTTCTCTGTGATTGGCCGCCTGCTCTGCGGGCCTCCCTGATTGGCCGCCCGCCCGTGTCACGTGACGCCGGCACAGGGCCTAATAGTCGGGCTGGGAAAACAAGTTTGCAGACTTGTGTTGATGAGCTCGCAGCGCGCAGGAACTCACGCAACGCAACGCAGCTTTTTCGCCCTTTTTCCCCCCTGCGGGTTGTCCATCAATTCCCGGGAAAGGGTCAGGTTTTTTTTCTCTTTTTTTTTTCTCCTCCTCCACTTTTCGGTGAACTTTTTACCCGCTTTTTGACTTTTTTTTTTCCTTCCCCCCCCCTCCGCGAGAATGTACAGCATGATGGAGACCGAGCTCAAGTCCCCTCTCCCGCCGCAGCCCAACTCGGGCCCCGGGGGCCCGGGCTCCAAGGGGGGCGGCGGCGTGAGCGACCAGGAGCGGGTCAAGCGGCCCATGAACGCCTTCATGGTGTGGTCCCGCGGCCAGCGGCGCAAGATGGCGCAGGAGAACCCCAAGATGCACAACTCGGAGATCAGCAAGCGGCTGGGCGCCGACTGGAAGCTGCTGACGGACGCCGAGAAGCGGCCCTTCATCGACGAGGCCAAGCGGCTGCGCGCCATGCACATGAAGGAGCACCCGGACTACAAGTACCGCCCGCGCCGGAAGACCAAGACCTTGCTGAAGAAGGACAAGTACTCGCTGCCGGGCGGGCTGCTGGCCCCCGGCGGCAACGCGGGGCCCAACCCGGTGCAGGTGGGCCAGAGGATGGACAGCTACGCGCACATGAACGGCTGGAGCAACTACTCGCTGATGCAGGAGCAGCTGGCCTACCCGCAGCATCACGGCATGAGCGGCCCCCAGATCCAGCAGATGCACCGCTACGAGATGGCCGGCCTCCAGTACCCCATGATGTCCACGGCGCAGACCTACATGAACGCGGCCTCCACGTACAGCATGTCCCCGGCGGCGTACACGCAGCAGGCCGTCGCCGTCAGCGCCGCGGGCGGTGGAGGCGCAGGGGCGGGTGGTGGCGGCGGCGGCGGCGGTGGCGGCCCCGGGCACATTATGGGCCTGGGCTCCATGTGCAAGACCGAGCCCAGCTCGCCGCCGCCCGCCATCACGTCGCACTGCCAGCGGGCCAGCCTGGGGGACCTGAGGGACATGATCAGCATGTACCTGCCCCCCGGCGGGGACAGCGCGGAGCACTCGGCCCTGCAAGGGAGCCGGTTACACAGCGTGCACCCGCACTACCAGAGCGCGGGGACGGGCGTCAACGGGACCCTACCTCTCACCCACATCTAAAAAAATAAAAAAAAAGACTTTTCAAAATAAAATAAAAATAAAAAGTACTTGGATACTTGAACTTGGTTGCTGTAAAGAATTCCCACAATATCGCAATATTTCTTTCTCCTTGCTCGGGACTGAAGACTGAAGTTCGAGTCCGGCAGAGTTAAAAAAAAAAAAGAAGAAAAAAAGGCAGTTGTGTTATTGTGAGGATGAGTTGAAGCAATCAAATTGGACTCCTACATATTAAATATTGCCATGTTTTCCTCTGTTGTGAAAAAGGGGCAAGAGGCTGTTTATTTCACAATTCACGTTTACACTTCATTTGTGTAAAGGCGAAGGGTAAAATTGGACTCCTACATATTAAATATTGCCATGTTTTTCTCTGTTGTGAAAAAGGGGCAAGAGGCTGTTTATTTCACAATCCACGTTTACACTTCATTTGTGTAAAGGCGAAGGGTAAAATTGGACTCCGTTGTGAAAAAGGGGCAAGAGGCTGTTTATTTCACAATTCACGTTTACACTTCATTTGTGTAAAGACGAAGGGTAAAATTGGACTCCTGCATATTAAATATTGCCATCTTTTCCTCCGTTGTGAAAAAGGGGCAAGGGGCTGTTTATTTCACAATTCACGTTTACACTTCATTTGTGTAAAGGCGAAGGGTAAAATTAGACTCCTACATATTAAATATTGCCATGTTTCCTCCGTTGTGAAAAAGGGGCAAGAGGCTGTTTATTTCACAATTCACGTTTACACTTCATTTGTGTAAAGGCGAAGGGTAAAATTGGACTCCTACATATTAAATATTGCCATGTTTTCCTCTGTTGTGAAAAAGGGGCAAGAGGCTGTTTATTTCACAATCCACGTTTACACTTAATTTGTGTAAAGGCGAAAGGTCAAATTGGACTCCTGCTTATTAAATATTGCCATGTTTTCCTCTGTTGTGAAAAAGGGCAAGTGCAGGCCTCGTGAAGAGGCTGTTTTATTTCAGAAAAAAACCCAACACAATTCATGTTTACACTTCATTTGTGTAAAGGCGAAGGGTAAAATCAGACTTCTGCATATTAAGTAATGCCATGTTTTCCTCTGTGTGAAAAGGGCAAGTGCAGGCCTCGTGAAGAGGCTTGTTTATTTCACAATTCATGTTTACACTTCATTTGTAGAAACTTGTAGACCCTCTTTCCTCCTCCTCCATCGCCCTTTCTTGTCTCTTATAGCTCGACATGACATGTTAAGACTGTGCGGGTCGCAAACGCAAGTTTTATTTATAGTTTCCCTTCCTTTCTTTATAGCTTGAGATCGCAATGTTTTTTGTTTTGTTTTGTTTTTTGTCAAGTGGAGGGGAAAAACATTTTGTTTTGTACAATTCTGTGCTGTTTTTATGTTGTCGTCGTCATTGTTTTTCGCCAGTGTCACATTTACCCATTCTTCTGAGCTGGAAAGAAAAAGGTTTTATTTAAACTGACCATATTTTAAGACCATCCTCTATTCTTAAATGCTGAATAAATTTGTAAGAAAGTATGAACTCAGACTCTTGTCTTTTATTTTGAAAACGTGTTGTGAGAGTATATAGTTGTCATTGCTATTGTTGTTCTGTTGTTATTGCGTCGTAATCTGCTGTCTTATACTATAATTATATCTCTTAACAATATTGCCATGTGCAATAATTACATCACTTAACAATATTGACATGTTTGTATGAATAATTACACCACTTAACGATATTGACAAATCACAATGCATGACGTCCCATTTATAGTCAATAAAAACATTTTTTAATTCCCTTTAATACACGACTTAAATGCTCAAAGCTCAAACTTTATTGGTTTTAGTCCGACAGCTACACACAAAATAATGAACAAATGCGTGTATTGTGAACATATGTCATGAAAAAACAACATGTGCCACTTAAACATGCAAAGTTGTTCCCTGGGGAACCTCAAATGTGACGTACGCTCATTACTGTCTATAAGTTGGCCAAAAATTTTTAAGCAAATATGGCGTAAACATCTGTAAAAATATGGTTCGAATCGCTTTGCACGTTGAATTAATGACACAATTCAACATTTGAGGTGGTTGATTTGACTTAGTGTAGCTTTAACGACGCTGAGGCCTCCTGCTGTGTGCACTGGATTTTGGCATAAATGAGCTCCGGCCACCAAAGAGGGTTTTTTTTTTTTTTTTGCGGGCCTTCCCACACTCTCCTTTTAGGGGATCTTGATCCACAGCAGCCCGGATTAGCCCCCGCACACCTTTGTGGAGGGGGGAGATTACCCGGACCTCCCTGCATTCACCGGCCTGGAGTCTTAAGTCAGTCCAGTGTTGCCAGCAGCCGGCTCCTAATCACACTCCGACTCAGTTTTCTTTTTTTTTTTTGGTAATTAAGCAGCTTTCGCCTCACCCTTTGCCGCTCTGTGTGACGAGACTTGGATGCGGTCAGTCCGACGTGTCCGTATGTGGCGCTGTTGGGGGAAAAATAACCTTTAATGGCCACTTTTTGGTGTGAAAAACCAGAAACTGGTTTTAAGGCTGAGGGTGACATCACCAATGAAGACTTCTCAGCCACTCCCACGACTGAAAATAGTGCAAAGTATCCACACCCACTAGGTAAATGGATTTAGTCATTTTGAAGTCATCAATCTCAATCAGATCTGGATCAAAACATTCCAACCTTTGACCCTACTTAAAACACATTTCCCTAAAAGCAGTTATTGGCTGGCAGTAATTTTATTTTTAACTAATCCAAATTGACAATTAAAAATGTGTAAACAGGAAACAGGCTAAATGGGGTTTTAAATGTCAAGGTCATCAATATGATTCAGATCCAGATCAAAACTGGATTGAAGCATTCCAACCTTTGGCCCTACTTAAAACACATTTCCCTAAAATCAGTTATTGGCTGGGTGTGATTTTGTTTATCAAAAATCTAAATTGATAATTAAAATGTGTAAACAGGAAACAGGCTAAATGGGATTTTGAATTTCAAAGTCATCAATCTGAATCAGATCTGGATCAAAACATTCCAACCTTTGACCCTACTTAAAACACATTCCCCTAAAATCAGTTAAGAATTGACTGAGTGTGATTTTGTTTTTCACAAATCTCGATTGACAACTAAAATGTGTAAACAAAAAACAAGGTAAATAGGATTTCTAGTTTTAAAGTCATCGATATCAATGCGATCCAGACCAAAACTGGATTGAAGCATTCCAACCTTTGACCCAACTTAAAACACATTTCCCTAAAATCAGTTATTGGCTGGCTGTGATTTTGTTTTTAACTAATCTAAATTGACAATTAAAAATGTGTAAACAGGAAACAGGCTAAATGGGATTTTGAATTTCAAAGTCATCAATATGAATCAGATCTGGATCAAAACATTCCAACCTTTGATCCTACTTCAAATTTGTTTTCCCTAAAATCAGTTAAGAATTGGCTGAATGTGATTTTGTTGATCAAAAATCTAAATTGATAATTAAAATTTGTAAACAAGAAACAAGGTAAATAGGATTTTTAGCTTTAAAGTCATCAATCTGAATCAGATCTGGATCAAAACATTCCAACCTTTGACCCTACTTAAAACACATTTCCCTAAAATCAGTTAAGAATTGACTGAGTGTGATTTTGCTTTTCACACATCTCGATTGACAATACAAATTTGTAAACAGGAAACAAGGTAAATAGGATTTTTAGTTTTAAAGTCATCAATCTGAATCAGATCCGGATCAAAACATTCCAACCTTTGACCTTACTTAAAACACATTCCCCTAAAATCAGTTAAGAATTGACTGAGTGTGATTTTGTTTTTCACACATCTCGATTGACAATTAAAATTTGCAAACAAGAAACAAGGTAAATAGGATTTTTAGTTTTTAAAGTCATCAATATGAATGCGATCCAGATCAAAACTGAATTGAAACACTCCAACCTTTGACCCTACTTAAAACACATTTCCCTAAAAGCAGTTATTGGCTGGCTGTGATTTTGTTTTTAACTAATCCAAATTGACAATTAAAAATGTGTAAACAGGAAACAGGCTAAATGGGGTTTTAAATGTCAAAGTCATCAATATGATTCAGATCCAGATCAAAACTGGATTGAAGCATTCCAACCTTTGACCCTACTTAAAACACATTTCCCTAAAATCAGTTATTAGCTGGGTGTGATTTTGTTTATCAAACATCTAAATTGATAATTAAAATGTGTAAACAGTAAACAGGCTAAATGGAATTTAAAATTCATCAATATGAATCAGATCTGGATCAAAACATTCCGACCTTTGACTCTACTTAAAATTTGTTTTCCCTAAAATCAGTTAAGAATTGGCTGAGTGTGATTTTGTTTATCAAAAATCTCAATTGATAATTAAAATGTGTAAACGGGAAACAGGCTAAATGGGATTTTAAATTTTAAAGTCATCAATATGAATCCGATCTGGATCAAAACATTCCAACCTTTGACCCTCCTTAAAATTTGTTTTCCCTAAAATCAGTTAAGAATTGGCTGAGTGTGATTTTGTTTATCAAAAATCTAAATTGATAATTAAAATGTGTAAACGGGAAACAGGCTAAATGGGATTTTAAATTTTAAAGTCATCAATATGAATCCGATCTGGATCAAAACATTCCAACCATTGACCCTACTTCAAATTTGTTTTCCCTAAAATCAGTTAAGAATTGGCTGAGTGTGATTTTGTTGATCAAAAATCTAAATTGATAATTAAAATTTGTAAACAAAAAACAAGGTAAATAGGATTTTTAGATTTAAATTCATCAATATGAATGCGATCCAGATCAAAACTGAATTGAAGCATTCCAACCTTTGACCCTACTTAAAACACATTTCCCTAAAATCAGTTATTGGCTGGCTGTGATTTTGTTTTTAAGTCATCCAGATTGACAATTAAAAGGTGTAAACAGGAAACAGGCTAAATGGGATTTTAAATTTCAAAGTCATCAATATGATTCAGATCCAGATCAAAACTGGATTGAAACATTCCAACCTTTGACCCTCCTTAAAATTTGTTTTCCCTAAAATCAGTTAAGAATTGACTGAGTGTGATTTTGTTTTTCACAAATCCAAATTGACAATTAAAATGTGTAAACAGGAAACAGGCTAAATGGGATTTTCAATTGTAAAGTCACCCATATGAATCAGAACATTCCAACCTTTGACCCTACTTAAAACACATTCCCCTAAAATCAGTTAAGAATTGACTAAGTGTGATTTTGTTTTTCACAAATCTCGATTGACAATTAAAATGTGTAAAAAAGAAACAAGATAAACATGATTTTTAGTTTTAAAGTCATCAATATGAATGCGATCCAGATCAAAACTGAATTGAAACACTCCAACCTTAGACCCTACTTAAAACACATTTGCCTAAAATCAGTTGTTGGCTGGGTGTGATTTTGTTTTTAATAATCCAAATTAACAATTAAAATGTGTAAACAGGAAACAGGCTACATGGGATTTTAAATTTTAAAGTCATCAACATGATTCAGATCCAGATCAAAACTGGATTAAAACATTCCAACCCTTGACCCTACTTAAAACACATTTCCCTAAAATCAGTTAAGAATTGACTGAGTGTGATTTTGTTTTTCACAAATCCAAATTGACAATTAAAATGTGTAAACAGGAAACAGGCTAAATGGGATTACATTTTCAAGTCATCAATATGAATCAGATCTGGATCAAAACATTCCAACATTTGACCCTACTTAAAACACATTTCCCTAAAAACAGTTAAGAATTGACTGAGTGTGATTTTGTTTTTCACAAATCTCAATTTACAATTAAAATGTGTAAACAAGAAACAAGATAAACAGGATTTTTAGTTTTAAAGTCATCAATATGAATGCGATCCAGATCAAAACTGAATTGAAACACTCCAACCTTAGACCCTACTTAAAACACATTTGCCTAAAATCAGTTGTTGGCTGGGTGTGATTTTGTTTTTTATAATCCAAATTGATAATTAAAATGTGTAAACAGGAAACAGGCTAAATGGGATTTTAAATTTTAAAGATAGCAATATGATTCAGATCCAGATCAAAACTGGATTAAAATATTCCAACCTTTGACCCTACTTAAAACACATTTTCCTAAAAGCAGTTAAGAATTGACTGAGTGTGATTTTGTTTTTCACAAATCCAAATTGACAATTAAAATGTGTCAACAGGAAACAGGCTAAATGGGATTACATTTTCAAGTCATCAATCTGAATCAGATCTGGATCAAAACATTCCAACCTTTGACCCTACTTAAACACATTTCCCTAAAATCAGTTAAGAATTGACTGAGTGTGATTTTGTTTTTCACAAATCTCGATTGACAACTAAAATGTGTAAACAAGAAACAAGTTAAATAGGATTTTTAGTTTTAAAATCATCAATCTGAATCAGATCTGGATCAAAACATTCCAACCTTTGACCCTACTTAAACACATTTCCCTAAAATGTGTGATTTTGTTTTTCACAAATCTAAATTGACGATTAAAATGTGTAAACAGGAAACATGATCCATGGGATTTTTTTTATTTTAAAGTCATCAATATGAATCAGATCCAGATCATAACTGAATTAAAACATTCCAACATTCCAACATTTCCCTAAAATCAGTTAAGAATTTGCGAAGTGTGACTTTGTTTTTTAACTAATCTAAATTGACAATTAAAATACGTAACCAGGAAACAAGGTAAATGGAATTTTTAGTTTTAAAGTCATCAATCTGAATCAGATCTGGATCAAAACATTCCAACCTTTGACTCTACTTCAACACATTTCCCTTGAATCAGTTAAGAATTGACTGAGTGTGATTTTGTTTTTCACAAATCTAAATTGACAATTAAAATGTGTAAACAGGAAACAAAGTAAATGGGATTTTTAGTTTTAAAGTCATCAATATGAATCAGATCTGGATCAAAGCATTCCAACCTTTGACCCTACTTAAAAAACAAATTTCCCTAAAATCAGTTAAGAATTGGCTGAGTGTGATTTTGTTTATCAACAATCTAAATTGATAATTAAAATGTGTAAACAGGAAACAGGCTAAATGGGATTTTAAATTTTGAAGTCATCAATATGAATCAGATCTGGATCAAAACATTCCAACCTTTGACCCTACCTAAAACACTTTTCCCTAAAATCAGTTAAGAATTGACAGGGTGTGATTTTGTTTTTCACAAATCCAAATCGACAATTAAAAAATGTAAACATAAACAAGCCTGTGCTGAATGGGAGTTTTCATTTAAAAGTGATCAATCTGATTTACATCTGGATCAACACTGGATTAAAACATTCTAAACTTTGACCCTAACTAAAACACTATTCCCTAAAAGCCGTTAGGATTTGGTCTGTTACAAATCTAAATTGACAATTAAAATATGGCAAGATACATGGGATTCTTTAATTTTAAAGTCATCAATGTGAATCAGATCCAGATCAAAACTGGATTAAAACATTCCAATATCTGACTCTACTTAAAACACATTTTCCTAAAAGCAGTTAAGAATTGGCAGAGTGTGATTTTGTTTTTCACAAATTCAAATTGACAATTAAAAAATGTAAACACAAAACAAGCCTGTGCTGAATGGGAGTTTTCATTTAAAAATGATCAATCTGATTTAGATCTGGATCAAAACTGGATCAAAACATTCCAACCTTGGACCCAAGTTAAAAAGATATTTCCTTAAAATCAGTTACAATTTGTTTTTTCACTAATCTAAATTGACAATTAAAATGTGTAAACAGGAAACAAGATACATGAGATTTTTAATTTTTAAAGTCATCGATATGAATCTGATCCAGATCAATACTGGATTAAAACATTCCAACCTTTGACCATACCTAAAACATATTTACCTAAAATAAGTTAAGAATTGACTGATAGTTATTTTGTTTTTCACAAATCCAAATTGACATTGAAAAAAATGTAAACAAAAAACAAGCCTATGCTAAATGGGAGTTTTCATTTAAAAAAACAATTCCCTAAAATCAGTTAGGATTTGTTTTTTTACAAATCTAAATTGACAATTAAAATGTGTAAACAGGAAACAAGATACATGGGATTTAACATTTTTAGAGTCATCAATATGAATCAGATCCAGATCCAAACTGGATTAAAATATTCCAACCTTTGACCCTACCTAAAACACATTTACCTAAAATAAGTTAAGAATTGACTGGGTGTGATTTTGTTTTTCACAAATCCAAATTGACAATGAAAAAAATGTAAACACAAAACAAGTTTATGCTAAATGTGAATTTTCATTTAAAAGTGATCAATCTGATTTAGATCTGGATCAACACTGGATCAAAACATTCCAACCTAGTAAAAAACACATTTCCCTAAAACCAGATTAGTTTTTTAATGGGTTTGATTTAGTTTTGTCACAAATCCAAGCGGTTTATTCCAAACTGTAGTCAGCAAACTGGAATCAGACACAAACATCAAGGCTCCGCGTTCCAAAATTTGGATTGTCATTGTCAAATCTCGGAAGTCAATTAATCTTTAATCCTTTGATTGGAACTGGTCTTTGTTCACACGCACACACACACACACACACACACACACACACACACACACACACACACACACACACACACACACACACACACACACACACACACACACACACACACACACACACATTCTTGTATTTGTTACCTTCTTGAGACCTCCGAAAAATAGCCTACCCCTAGTGTTATGATAAAAGTCGTAATTTTACTCAACGCAAGTCAAAATTTTACAAGAAAAACTGAACATTTGTGCAATATTATGATAAAAGTTGGAGTTTTAATCAATAACAGTCGCAATTTTATAAGAAAAGCTTAACATTTTGGCAATTTTATGAAAAGAGTCGTAATTTTACTCGACAAAAGTCACAATTTTATAAGAAAACTTTAACATTTTGGCTTTATAATAATAATCGGAATTTTACTTGACAAAATTATGACAAAAGTCGTAATTTTACTCAAAACATTACACTATTTTACAAGAACAACCAAATAAATTGGCAATATTGTGATAAGTTATTACAGTATGTCTCTATATACATATTTATTAAATTTTTTTAAAATAATTTTGGCCAAAGGGGGCGCATTTCAATTTCCTACACACACTTGTTATTACATATGTTGACCAGAGGGGGAGCACTTTTAATTCTTACACACACTAATTATTTTATATGTTGGCCAGAGGGGGAGCGTTTCAATTTCTTACACACACTTGTTATTACATATGTTGGCCAGAGGGGGAGCACTTCTAATTCTTACACACACTTGTTATTTCATATGTTGACCAGAGGGGGAGCGTTTCAATTTCTTACACACACTTGTTATTACATATGTTGGCCAGAGGGGGAACACTTATAATTCTTACACACACTTGTTATTTCATATGTTGACCAGAGGGGGAGCACTTTTAAAACCGACACACAGTCAATTTGAAAAATTCCCTTATTTTTGGTATTTTTATTTTTTATTATTAATTTTGGCCAAAAAGGGCGCATTTCAATTTGTTATGCACACTTGTTATTTCATATGTTGTCCAGAGGGGCCGCACTTAAAATTTTTACACACACTTGTTATTTCATATGTTGACCAAAGGGGCAGCACTTTTAAAACCGATACATAGTCAATTTGAAAAACCCCGCCTTTTTGGGACCACCTTAATTTTGATCGAGTTCCCCACCAGGGGTGCAAATGAGATCTACATTTTTTCGTAATGTGCTTAAGGCCGATGACAAACGCACTTTGGGCAACCCAGCTGTAGAATCTAACTGTCAATGGCCACTATAGTCTTAGTACCGTAGTGTATTTGTTCATCCTATGGTCACATATGGGATGCGGGTTGTCTTACGTCAGCACCGGGAGTCGTAAAATCAGCTGTTCACCTGGAGGGGTTTTTTGGGGAATGAATAGGGAAGTCCTTCTTTAGCTGCCGTCTTTTCTATCATATATTGCTGCCAATGTTTACTTTTGTATGCACATTAAATCAAAAAAAAAAATCCTGACTTTGGAGCAATGTTCACAGACGCTAGTATTTAGCTCTCTATTAGATGCAATGGTTTTCTGTATTGGGACCATGATTTCGGGCCTAACGAGTTCACCGGTCCTCATATGGAAGCTACTTTTCCTTGTTGATGTCTCAAGAAGGGTAGAAATACAAGAACACACACACAAATACAAACATCGAATGTGCTTGTAAATCGGTTCACTCTGCGTTCACACTGGCATCACAGGTGTAGATAGAATCCCGATTGTGTGTGAGGAGATTAAAAAAAACTCTGAGCTAGTTTGCATATTTATGATCACTCGTTGACTCTACGTAAAAACACATTTCCCTAAAACAAGTTAAGAATTGGCTGAGTGTGATTTGGTTCTTACTAATCTAAATCGACAATCAAAAACTGTAAACACAGAACAAGCCTATGCTAAATGGGATTTTTCATTTTAAAGTGGTCAATCTGAATTTGATCTGGATCAAAACTGGTTCAAAACATTCCAACCTTTGACCCTACCTAAAACACATTTCCCTAAAACCGGTTAGGATTTGGTTTTTCACAAATCTAAATCGACAATTAAAATGTGTAAACACAAAACGAGCCTATGCTAAATGGGAGTTTTCATTTAAAAGTGATCAATCTGATTTGGACCTGGATCAAAACATTCCAACCTTTGACCATACTTAAAATACAAAATAAGTTAAGATTTGTCTTTTCACAAATCTAAATCGACAGTTAAAATGTGTAAACAGGAAACAGGCTAAATGGGATTTTTAATTTCAAAGTCTTCAATGTGAATCAGATCCAGATCAAAATTAGATTAGAAAATCCCAACCCTTTACCTTGCTTAGACACATTTCCCTAAAATCAGTTAGGAATTAAATGGGTGGGATTTTGTTTTACACAAATTGATGGGTAGTTTGCATACTGTATAATGCATATGTTTCTTTTTGACTGTACTTAAATGTATAATAGACTGTATTTATATTATTCACATGTGAATAATGCTGTATAATAGATTGTATTTATATTATTCACATGTGGATAATGCTGTATAAAAGACTGTATTTATGTTATTCACACGTGAATAATGCCGTATAATAGACTGTATTTCTGTTATTCACATGTGAATAATGCTGTATAATAGACTGTATTTATATTATTCACATGTGAATTATGCTGTATAATAGACTGCATTTATATTATTCACATGTGAATAATGCTGTATAATATACTGTATTTATGTTATTCATATGTGAATAATGCTGTATGATAGATTGTATTTCTATTATTCACATGTGGATAATGATGTATAGTAGACTGTATTTATGTTATTCACGTGTGAATAATGCTGTATAATAGACTGTATTTATATTATTCACATGTGAATTATGCTGTATAATAGACTATATTTATATTATTCACATGTGAATTATGCTGTATAATAGACTGTATTTCTATTATTCACATGTGAATAATGCTGTATAATAGACTGTTTTTATGTTATTCACATGTGAATAATGCTGTATAATAGAGTGTATTTATGTTATTCACATGTGAATACTGCTGTATAATAGACTGTAAAGCATTATTCACATGTGAATAATAGAAAAATAGACTGTATTTCTATTATTCACATGTGAATAATGCTGTATAATAGACTGCATTTATATTATTCACATGTGAATAATGCTGTATAATAGATTGTATTTATAGTATTCACATGTGAATAATGCTGTACAATAGACTATATTTATATTATTCACATGTAAAAAAAATACCCAAGTGTTTATTGTTTATTGTGAGCGAACTGTGGTGCTGATATTACCCCCAGGGATCAATAAAGCACTTTCTATTCTATTCTAATCTATTCTACTTATGCTCAATCGTCCGTTTGATTGTTTTCATGTTGTTTTACCACCAAATTAAAAGTCTTTTTCCTAACGAGACCCGCCAGATCGTGAGCTTCAACTTGCCGCACACAGAAACGAACAAACCTGCAATTTCCGAGTGACTTCATGGTTGTGTGATCGTGCTCCAATTAGGCAAACACACATGAGAACCTCTACCTGGGAGGAGGTAAACCTGACTAATTGTGTGCAATTATCCAATTGTGTACAAGATAAATGTGTGCGTGTGCGATTGAATGTCCCAGCATGCAATTGGGGGATTGGGGGGTTGTGACCCCCCACGACCCCCCTCGCCTGAGTACCCAGAGGGCCTCTCTCTCTTCCTGGGTGCCCACTCAGCAAGTGCAGGCCTATCCCACTTCCATCTGCCTATGACCTCACGGCCCCTGTTTGTTTAACCCCCCCCCTCTCCAAAAACCAACCTAATTATAGCCCGGATTCAGCAGATTCCTCCCCGGTGCCTTGCACCGCCTCCTGCAGGCGTTATGTCACAGCACGCCCGGTGCGATCCTGCGTCACGGTGCTGTGTTGGAAAAAGTCATTAGAGCAATGCGCCCTGTTGCCACGGTGACGTCAGCGGCCCGGCCGGTCGAGCAGGCGGTGTGAGGACACACCTTGACGCTGTCTAACGTGGGATCTCCTGCCGGGGAAGGTGTCACGGCCGACTTCTGAACAGGGGCTGGGATCTCCTAGGAGGGGCGACCTGGCGGGGGGGCTGGGGGGTTTGAGTGTCCAGTCCTGAGTGGGTCTTGTGTGACGGTCCTCAGATTGACAGCGGCGAGCAGTGTGTGTGCGCGGGGGTTAATCTCCCTGAACCGGGGCAGATGTTGTTAACGAGCTCCTCTCAGGTCCGCTCCCTGCGTGGGAAAGTGGCGTCAAATCCTCCAGGGGTCAGGGGCTCAGTCCTTCTCCCAGTTTCACTCCCGAAACTTCACGCTACGCTTTTGATTTTATTTTGAAAAAAACAAAAAAAAACACCTCGCGCGAAGACGCTCGCAGACACTCGTTATTATTGGCGGCTGCCGCCTTGCGCTACCGCTCCAAAGGCCAGGGTGTCGCCACCCCAGAACCGGACTCCGCCCAGCGGCGACCTGCTCGAGCCAGATCTCAGAGAATCCAGTCTAACACACAAAAAAAAAGTGATTTCACGTCTTCAAATGTACAAAACCCAACAGCAGTGTAGTTGGCATAGAATACAATGATTTGCAAATACTTTTCAACTTATATTCAATTGAATAGACTGCAAATTATCATTAACTTAGAATTTAATGGCAGCAACATGTTGCAAGAAAGTTGGCATAGGGGCATTTTTACCACTGTGTTACATGGCCTTTCCTTTTAACAACACTCAGTAAACGTTTGGGAACTGAGGAGACACATTTTTGAAGTGGAATTATTTCCCATTCTTGCTTGATGTACAGCTTAATTTGTTCAACAGTCTTTTTTTTGTGGTATTTTAGGCTTCATAATGCACCACACATTTTCAATGGGAGACAGGTCTGGACTACAGGCAGGCCAGTCTAGTACCCGCACTCTTTTACTATGAAGCCACATTGATGTAACACGTGGCTTGGCATTGTCTTGCTGAAATAAGCAGGGGCGTCCATGATAACATTGCTCGAATGGCAACGTTTGTTGCTCTAAAACCTGTATGGACCTTTCAGCATTAATGATGCCTTCACAGATGTGTAAGTTACCCATGCCTTGGGCACTAATACACCCCCATACCGTCACAGATGCTGGCTTTTCAACTTTGCGCCTATAACAATCCGGATGGTTCTTTACCTCTTTGGTCTGGAGGACACGACGTCCACAGTTTCCAAAAAACAATTTGAAATGTGAACTTGACCACAGAATACTTTTACACTTTGCATCAGTCCATCTTTGATAAGCTCGGGCCCAACTAAGCCAGCGGCGTTTCTGGGTGTTGTTGATAAATGGCTTTGGCTTTGCATAGTAGAGTTTTAACTTGCACTTACAGATGTCGCGACAAACCGTAGTTACTGACTGGTTTTCTGAAGTGTTTTCTGAGCCCATGTGGTGATATCCTTTACACACTGATGTCGCTTTTTGATGCAGTATAGCCTGAGGGATCAAAGGTCCGTAATATCATCGCTTACGTGCAGTGATTTCTCCAGATTCTCTGAACCTTTTGATGATATTACGGACCGTAGATGGTGAAATCCCTAAATTCCTTGCAATAGCTGGTTGAGAAATGTTGTTCTTAAACTGTTGGACAATTTTCTCACGCATTTGTTGACAAAGTAGTGACCCTCGCCCCATCCTGTCCACCTGTGGGATGTTCCAAATAAGTGTTTGATGAGCATTCCTCAACTTTCTCAGTCTTCTTTGCCACTTGTGCCAGCTTTTTTGAAACATTGTTGCAGGCCTCAAATTCCAAATGAGCGAATATTTGCAAAAAATAACAACGTTTTCCAGTGTGAACATTAAATATCTTGTCTTTGCAGTCTATTCAATTGAATATAAGTTGAAAAGGATTTGCAAATCATTGTATTCTCTTTTTATTTACCATTTACACAACGTGCCAACTTCACTGGTTTTGGGTTTTGTACTTGGTTGTCATGGGAAACAGGCCGGATGCCCGACTTTGGTGGGTGTCGTCTAAAACTACCATATTTTACGGACTATAGCGAGTCTACTGACAGATATAAGTTAGAAGTGTGCGCTACTTTGTGTTAGAAATGGCAACCAACGAGGATGAATGTCGAACAACAAGAGGATGGAGAAAAAGGAGGATCTTATTGACTAAGGTGCGGGATTAATGCAGATCCCAAATACACATCAGCAGTTACCAATAGGTAAGAAAAGTTGGTTTTGCATAATATTGCGAAACAAAACGCCAAATAATATGTCTGCTAATAGGTGCCATTTTGGGGTACTTATACACAACCCATAATAATACCGTATGTTGAAGCACAGTACGTCTGACTATGGTAGCCCTAATGCGCTGACAATCCATCAAGCGGTGTGGCTTCGTACCTTCTCAAAGTCGCACTAAAACATTTTGACAGTGTTCTATATACTTAATGAAACTTCAAAGTTTTGGCGTTGCTCGCTGGTGTTGTTTATTGAACAGGCGTCAACCTGCAGTCCACATGTATCTCTTATGCGTGACTGTCATCTACTGGTCACACTTATCATGACACCGTGTAACCATCTTAAGCTCTAATCTAGCATTCGGGCAAGAAAAAACTCAACCCAATGAGAAATAAAATTGCTTCGAGGACGGTAAGCACAACCATAATTAATGCATGCATAAGGCGCACCAGGTTATAAGGCTCACTGCCGATTTTGAGAAAATTAAAGAATTTTAAGTGTGCCTTAAAGTCCGAAAAATATGGTGACTAATCTAGTACACATTGGTGAGCTGGTGCAGGACAACTTCTTGGACTGGCTTACTGATGTCGACTTCCTTTGTTTTCACTTTATGGAACTGTGCATGCTAACATCGAGACCATTTTGGGGCCACATTGTGTCCACTTTGGGGCCACATTGGAGCCACATCGGGGCCACTTTGGGGCCACATTGGGGCCAAATTGGGGATACTTCGGTGCCACACTGGGGTCACGATGGGGCGTGGCTCGGTTGGTACAGCAGCTGTGCCAGCAACTTGAGGGTTGCGGGTTCGATCCCCGCTTCCGCCATCCCAGTCACTGCCGTTGTGTCCTTGGGCAAGACACCCACCTGCTCCCAGTGCCACCCACACTGCTTTAAATGTAACTTAGATAATGTGGTTCACTATGTAAAGCGCTTTGAGTCCCTAGAGAAAAGCGCTATATACATATAATAAAAATAAAAAAATACATTGGGGACACATTGGGGCCACTTTAGGGCCACATTGGGGCCACTTTGGGGCAACATTAGGGCCACTTTGGGGCCATTTTGGGCCCACACTGGGGACACATTGAGACCACTTTGGGACCACATTGGGGACACATTGAGGCCACATTGGGGCTACATTGGGGCCACTTTGAGGCCACTTTGGGGCCATACTGGGGCCACAATGGGGACACATTGTGGCCACATTGAGGCCAGTTTGGGGACACAATGGGGACATATTTGGGACACATTGAGGCCACATTGAGGACACATTTGGGTCACTTTGGGGCCACAATACTTTGGGACACATTGGGGACACATTGGGGACACTTTGGGGACACTTTAGGGCCACTTTGGGCCACTTTGGGACCATTTTTGGCCCACATTGGGCACACATTGAGGCCACTTTGGGGCCATATTGGGGCCACATTGTGGCCACTTTGGGGCCAAATTGGGGCCACAATGGGGACACATTATGGACACATTGGGGCCACATTGGGGATACATTGAGGCCACATTGGGGCCACATTAGGACATTGGGGCCACTTTGGGGACACAATTGGGCCACTTTGGGGCCAAATTGGGGTCACAATGGGGACACATTGGGGCCACATTGTGGACACGTTGAGGCCAGTTTGGGGACACAATGGGGACATATTGGGGACACATTGGGGCCACATTGGGGACACATTTGGGACACATTGAGGCCACATTGAGGACACATTTGGGCCACTTTGGGGCCACAATACTTTGGGACACATTGGGGACACATTGGGGACACTTTGGGGACACTTTAGGGCCACTTTGGGCCACTTTGGGACCATTTTGGGCCCACATTGGGGACACATTGAGGCCACTTTGGGGCCATATTGGGGCCACATTGTGGCCACTTTGGGGCCAAATTGGGGCCACAATGGGGACACATTAGGGACACATTGGGGACACATTTGGGACACTTTGAGGCCACATTGGGGCCACATTTGGGCCAAATTGGGGACACAATGGGGACATTAGGAAACATTCGGGCCACATTGGGGGACACATTGGGGCCACATTGGGGACACATTTGGGCCACATTGAGGCCAAATTGGGGCCATTTGGGGCCACTTTGGGGCCAAATTAGGGCCACAATGGGGACACATTGGGGACACATTTGGGACACATTGAGGCCACATAGGGACCACATTGGGGACACATTCGGGCCACATTGGGGACACATTTGGGCCACATTGAGGCCAAATTGGGGCCATTTGGGGCCACTTTGGGGCCAAATTAGGGACACATTCGGGCCACATTGGGGACACATTTGGGACACATTGAGGCCACATTGTGACCACATTGGGACCACATTGAGGCCACATTGGGGCTACATTGGGGCCACTTTGAGGCCACTTTGGTGCCATGTTGGGGCCACTTTGGGGCCACAATGGGGACACATTGGGGACACATTGGGGCCACATTGGGGACACATTTGGGCCACTTTAGGGACACATTGGGGTCACATTGGGGCCACTTTGGGGCCACATTGGGGCTTTTGCACGTGTATACTGGAGTCAGATGAAAATCACATTTGACTTGCAATCAGCTAGCTGGATAAAAAACAGATTTTGCGTGCACATCATGGAAACAGAATATAATTCAGTGCTCATTCGCAAGTCTTTCCTTTGCAGGCTAACACTGTAAAACAACAAAAGGTGCATTTTGGTCGAATCCAGGTCAATACTGCCATGCTTTTATTTTGAAGCATCACCCGAGAATGAGGAAGTTGACCAGTTTGTGATATTCAGTTTTTTTTTTTCCAATGTTACACAACCCACCATGTCTGAAAAGGAGTAGGAAGAAGACCAGCTTATTTATTATTTCCCATCTCAGAAGTTACTGGTCACTCCTGTGTTTCACACGCACCGAGTGGAGAGTGTGGAATAGTCACGGTAATCCACCTTGGAAATAACCTTTTCAGAAAGAAATAATAACACAAATAAAAAAATGGACAGCAATATATGTCAGTAATGAATAAATGTACAATAAATATACAGCAGTTTGATTGGTTGAGTGACAGCTTATAAACCTCCAACACTTTTACTTTGAAATTAATTGATATCAATTTAATCGATGCTTGCCTCCCCAAAACAGCTCAATTTTAACATTATTGTGAAAATACTGAACACGTCAACAAAAGCATCCAACATCCTTCACAAGTTGAGTTACTTTTTACACTGTTCATGGTACACATGATATTTAAGTCAAGTATCAAAAGTATCGATGTTTAGATTTGATCATCGATACTAGGGCAGAAAGATCTGCCATCAGCAGTATCGATATTTCAGTATCGATCTGCACATTGTTAGTCCAAGTGTCACTATTTAGCAACTCTCCAACCACTCAATGGAATGGAACCTTATGTGAAACCTACACACCTGTATCCCAACAATATACACCTGCATTCCAACAATATACACATTTACCCCAACAATATACACCTGTATCCCAACAATGTTGTTGTTGTTGTTGGGATAAAGGTGTATATTGTTGGGGTAGACGTGTATATTGTTGGGATACGGGTATGTATTGTTGGGATACAGGTATATATTGTTGGGGTAAATGTGTATATTGTTGGAATGCAGGTGTATATTGTTGTGATACAGGTGTGTATTGTTGGGATTCAGGTGTATATTGTTGTGATACATGTGAGTATTGTTGGGATGCAGGAGTGTATTGTTGGGATACAGGTCTTTATTGTTGGGATACAGGTGTATATTATTGGGCTAGAGGTGTATATTGTTGGGATACATGTGTGAATTTTTGGGATACAGGAGTATATTGTTGGGATACAGGTGTATATTGTTGGGATACATGTGTATATCGTTGGGATACAGGTGTATATTGTTGGATACAGGAGTATATTGTTGGGATACAGGAGTATAATGTTAAGATTCAGGAGTATATTGTTGGGATACAGGAGTGTATTGTTGGGATACAGGAGTGTATTGTTTGGATTCAGGTGTATATTGTTGGGATACATGAGTATATTGTTGGATACAGGAGTATATTGGTGGGATACAGGAGTATAATGTTAAGATTCAGGTGTGTATTGTTGGGATACGGGAGTATATTGTTGGGATACATGTGTATATTGTTGGATACAGGAGTATATTGTTGGGAAACAGGTGTATATTGTTCAGACACAGGTGTATATTGTTGGGATACAGGAGTATATTGTTGGGGTACAGGTGTATATTGTTGGGATACAGGTGTATATTGTTGGGGTACATAATAATAATAATAATAATGACTGGGATTTATATAGCGCTTTTCTAAGTACCCAAAGTCGCTTTACATGTAGAACCCATCAATCATTCACACCTGGTGGTGGTAAGCTACTTTCATAGCCACAGCTGCCCTGGGGTAGACTGACGGAAGCGTGGCTGCAATTTGCGCCAACGGCCCCTCCGACCACCACCTATCATTCATCATTCAGTTCACCGGTGTGAGTGGCACCGGGGTCAAAGGGTGAAGTGTCCCGCCCAAGGACACAACGGCAGCGATTTTTGGATGGTAAGAGGCGGGGAGCGAACCTGCAACCCTCAGGTTTCTGGCACGGTTGCTCTACCCACTACGCCATGCCGCCCCTGTATATTGTTTGGATACAGGTGTATATTGTTGTGATACAGGTGTGTATTGTTGGTATACGGGAGTGTTTTGTTGAGATACAGGTGTATATGGTTGGGATAGAGGTGTGTATTGTTGGGATACAGGTGTACAGTATATTATTGGGCTAGAGGTGTATATTGTTGGGATACAGGTGTGATTTTTGGGGATACAGGTGTATATTAGTGGGGTACAGGTGTATATTGTTGGAATACATGTGTATATTGTTGGGATACAGGAGTGTATTGATGTGATACAGGTGTATATTGTTGGGATACAGGAGTGTATTGTTGTTATACGGGTGTGTATTGTTGGGATACAGGAGTATATTGTAGGGATACAGGTGTATATTGTTGGGATACAGGTGTGTATTGTTGGGATGCAGGTGTATATTATTGGGCTAGAGGTGTATATTGTTGGGATACAGGTGTGAATTTTTGGGATACAGGTATATATTAGTGAGGTACAGGTGTATATTGTTTGGATCCAGGAGTATATTGTAGGAATACAGAGTCTATTGTTGAGATACAAGAGTATATTGTTGAGATACAGGCGTGTATTGTTGGGAAACAGGTGTATATTGTTGGGATACAGGTGTATATTGTTGGGATACAGGAGTATATTGTTGTGATACAGGTGTATATTGTTGGGATACAGGAGTATAATGTTAAGATTCAGGTGTGTATTGTTGGGATACAGGAGTATATTGTTGTGATACAGGTGTGTATTGTTGGAATACAGGAGTATATTGTTGGGATACAGGAGTATATTGTTGGGATGCAGGTGTGTATTGTTGAGATGCAGGTGTGTATTGTTGGGATACAGGAGTATATTGTTGGGATACATGTGTATATTGTTAGGATACAAGTGTATATTGTTGGGATGCAGGTGTGTATGGTTGGGATACAGGTGTATATTGTTGAGATACAGGTGTGTGTTGTTGGGATACAGGTGTATATTTTTGGGATACAGGTGTGTAATGTTGGGATACAGGAGTATATTGTTGGGATATAAGAGTATACTGTTGGGATACAGGTGTACATTGTTGTGATACAGGTGTATATTGTTGGAATACAGGAGTATATTGTTGGGATACAGGAGTATATTGTTTGGATACAGGAGTATATTGTAGGAATACAGAGTATATTGTTGAGATACAGGAGTAAATTGTTGAGATACAGGTGTGTATTGTTGGGATATAAGTGTATATTGTTGGGATACAGGTGTATATTGTTGGAATACAGGTGTATATTGTTGGGATACAGGAGTATAATGTAAGATTCAGGTGTGTATTGTTGGTATACAGAAGTATATTGTTGGGATACAGGAGTATATTTTTGGGATACAGGTGTATATTGTTGGGATACAGGTGTATATTGTTGGGATACAGGAGTATAATGTTAAGATTCAGGTGTATATTGTTGGGATACAGGTGTATATTTTTGGGATACAGGTGTGTATTGTTGGGATACAGGTGTATATTGTTGGGATACAGGTGTACATTGTTGTGATACAGGTGTATATTGTTGGAATACAGGAGTATATTGTTGGGATGCAGGTGTATATTGTTGGTATACAGGAGTATATTGTTTGGATACAGGAGTATATTGTAGGAATACAGAGTATATTGTTGAGATACAGGAGTAAATTGTTGAGATACAGGTGTATATTGTTGGGATACAGGTGTATATTGTTGGGATGCAGGTGTGTATTGTTGGGATAGAGGTGTATATTGTTGGGATACAGGTGTATATTGTTGGATACAGGAGTATATTGTTGGGAAACAGGTGTATATTGTTCGGATACAGGTGTGTATTGTTGGGATACATGTGTATATTGTTGGGATACAAGTGTATATTGTTGTGATACAGGTGTGTATTGTTGGGATACAGGTGTATATTGTTGGGGTACATGTGTATATTGTTGGGATACAGGTGTATATTGTTGTAATACAGGTGTATATTGTTGGGATACAAGTGTATATTGTTGTGATACAGGTGTGTATTGTTGGGATACAGGAGTGTTTTGTTGGGATACAGGTGTGTATTATTGGGCTAGAGGTGTATATTGTTGTGATACAGGTGTATATTATTCGGCTAGAGGTGTATATTGTTGTGATACAGGTCTGTATTGTTGGGATACAGTAGTGTTTTGTTGGGATACAGGTGTATATTATTGGGCTAGAGGTGTATATTGTTGGGATACAGGTGTGAATTTTTGGGATACAGGTGTATATTAGTGGGGTACAGGTGTATATTGTTGGAATACAGGAGTATGTTGTTGGGATACATGAGTATATTGTTGAGATACAGGTGTATATTGTTGGGATATAGGTGTATATTGTTGGAATACATGAGTATATTGTTGGGAAACAGGTGTGTATCTTGCTATATACAGCTTGCCTCCATGAGTCCTGTGACTGAGGTCCAGACCGTACTGCGCCTCTCGCCCAAAAGTCAGCTGGGCCGGTCTTGGGCTCACCTGTAACCCTGAGTAGGGTCCACGGCGTGGGAAAAGGTCAGGGACACAACAAAGCCAGCGGTGGTCCATATGTTCATCACCTCAAAGCCAACGAGGAGAGATCCTCCCGCTGAAGGCAATCAAGCACAAGGACTTCTTGTCTCTCTCCTTCCGCGCGTACAGTCGGCTGCAGATGGCGGCTTTCTGTGGCGCACATTAACTTTGTCTCGGAACACTGGAGCATGCAGCCTGGTCTTCAAGCCCACGTCCTCTGACCCCACTTCTGACCCGCCTTGCAAGGCGGCGAGGAAATGGGGCCAAGTGCGTGTGCCTAGGGACAGTGTGGCAGTGACAATGGGGGGGACAAGGAGGAGATTAGGTCTGTCATCTAGGCCACAGCTATTGATTAGTGGTTGTCCAGGACAGTGAGCGGGGATCCACATTGACAGACACACAATGGTGCCGGGGCCACAACAACCCTCTGCTGTTGTCACTCGGCCTCCACCTTGACCTGCACCTCCATGACAGAAACATGGGGTCCTCTTGAGAAACATTGCTTTTTGCTAGGGTAAGAGATCTGTTTTTCGAGGATTTGCATATTGTGGGAAAGAATGTCACAAATGTCCACCATCAGGAGAATATCACTCCCATATGCAAGTGTGTGTGTGTGTGTGTGTGTGTGTGTGTATTATAAGGAATTAAAGTAGCACTAACCCAGCAGGCACAAGACATTGAAACAACGTTGAGAACTTGTTGAATTAGGATCTGACGTTGAGCAACACAAATACAACGTTGACGTTTAATCAATGTTGGGTTCTGACGTTGATTTGACCATTGAAATTTGGTAATTTCCCAACCAATGCTCTACAACACAAATACAACGTTGAAACATGCTTTTTGACGACTTTTAATCAACGTTGGGTTGTGACGTTGATATAACGTTGAAATTTGGTCATTTCCCAACCAATGTTCTACAAGACAACACAAATACAACACAAATACAACGTTGAAACAGCATACTTTTTGACAAAGTTTATTCAATGTCAGGTTGTGATGTTGATTTGATCATTGAAATTTGGTCATTTCCCAACCAATATTCTATAACACAAATACAATGTTGAAACAAAATGCTTTTTGACAACGTTTATTCAATGCCGGATTCTGACATTAATTTGACCATTGAAATTTGATCAGTTTCCAAACCAATATTCTACAACTTTAAAACAACGTTGAAACAACATACTTTTTGACAACGTTTATTCAATGTCATGTTGTGATGTTGATTTGATCATTGAAATTTGGTCATTTCCCAACCAATATCCTACAACACAAATACAACGATGAAACAACATACTTTTTGACCATTGTAAATCAATGTCAGGTTGTTATGTTGATTTGACCATTGAAATTTGGTCAATTCCCAACCAATATTCTCCAACACAAATACAACGTTGAAACAACATACTTTTTGACAACGTTTATTCAACGTTGGGTTGTGACGTTGATATAACATTGAAATTTGGTAATTTCCCAACCAATATTCTACAGCACAAATACAATGTTGAAACAACATGCTTTTTGACGACTTTTAATCAATGTTGGGTTCTTATTTTAATTTGACATTGAAATTTGGTCATTTCCAAACCATTATTCTACAACACAAGTACAACGTTGAAACAACATGCTTTTTGACGACTTGTAATCAATGTTGGGTTCTTATGTTAATTTGACATTGAATTTGGTCATTTCCAAACCATTATTCTACAACACAAATACAACGTTGAAACAACATGCTTTTTGACAACTTTTAATCAACGTTGGGTTGTGACGTTGATATAACATTGAAATTTAATCATTTCCCAACCAATGTTCTAAAAGACAACACAAATACAACACAAATACAACACAAATACAACGTTGAAACAACATACTTTTTGACAACGTTTATTCAATGTCATGTTGTGATGTTGATTTGATCATTGAAATTTGGTAATTTCCCAACCAATATTCTACAACACAAATACAACATTGAAACGACATGCTTTTTGACAACTTTTAATAAACGTTGGGTTGTGACGTTTATATAACATTGAAATTTGGTCATTTCCCAACCAATGTTCTACAAGACAACACAAATACAACACAAATACAACGTTGAAACAGCATACTTTTTGACAAAGTTTATTCAATGTCAGGTTGTGATGTTGATTTGATCATTGAAATTTGGTCATTTCCCAACCAATATTCTACAACACAAATACAATGTTGAAACAAAATGCTTTTTGACAACGTTTATTCAACGTTGGGTTGTGACGTTGATATAACATTGAAATTTGGTAATTTCCCAACCAATATTCTACAGCACAAATACAATGTTGAAACAACATGCTTTTTGACGACTTTTAATCATTGTTGGGTTCTTATGTTAATTTGACATTGAAATTTGGTCATTTCCAAACCATTATTCTACAACACAAGTACAACGTTGAAACAACATGCTTTTTGACGACTTGTAATCAATGTTGGGTTCTTATGTTAATTTGACATTGAATTTGGTCATTTCCAAACCATTATTCTACAACACAAATACAACGTTGAAACAACATGCTTTTTGACAACTTTTAATCAACGTTGGGTTGTGACGTTGATATAACATTGCAATTTAATCATTTCCCAACCAATGTTCTAAAAGACAACACAAATACAACACAAATACAACGTTGAAACAACATACTTTTTGACAACGTTTATTCAATGTCATGTTGTGATGTTGATTTGATCATTGAAATTTGGTAATTTCCCAACCAATATTCTACAACACAAATACAACGTTGAAACAACATGCTTTTTGACAACTTTTAATCAACGTTGGGTTGTGACGTTGATATAACATTGCAATTTAATCATTTCCCAACCAATGTTCTAAAAGACAACACAAATACAACACAAATACAACACAAATACAACATTGAAACAACATACTTTTTGACAACGTTTATTCAATTTCATGTTGTGATGTTGATTTGATCATTGAAATTTGGTCATTTCCCAACCAATATTCTACAACACAAATACAACGTTGAAACGACATGCTTTTTGACAACTTTTAATAAACGTTGGGTTGTGACGTTTATATAACATTGAAATTTGGTCATTTCCCAACCAATATTCTACAACACAAATACAATGTTGAAACAAAATGCTTTTTGACAACGTTTATTCAACGTTGGGTTGTGACGTTGATATAACATTGAAATTTGGTAATTTCCCAACCAATATTCTACAGCACAAATACAATGTTGAAACAACATGCTTTTTGACGACTTTTAATCATTGTTGGGTTCTTATGTTAATTTGACATTGAAATTTGGTCATTTCCAAACCATTATTCTACAACACAAGTACAACGTTGAAACAACATGCTTTTTGACGACTTGTAATCAATGTTGGGTTCTTATGTTAATTTGACATTGAATTTGGTCATTTCCAAACCATTATTCTACAACACAAATACAACGTTGAAACAACATGCTTTTTGACAACTTTTAATCAACGTTGGGTTGTGACGTTGATATAACATTGCAATTTAATCATTTCCCAACCAATATTCTAAAAGACAACACAAATACAACACAAATACAACACAAATACAACGTTGAAACAACATACTTTTTGACAACGTTTATTCAATGTCAGGTTGTGATGTTGATTTGATCATTGAAATTTGGTCATTTCCCAACCAATGCTCTACAACACAAATACAACGTTGAAACAACATGCTTTTTGACGACTTTTAATCAACGTTGGGTTGTGACGTTGATATAACGTTGACATTTGGTCATTTCCCAACCAATGTTCTACAAGACAACACAAATACAACACAAATACAACGTTGAAACAGCATACTTTTTGACAAAGTTTATTCAATGTCAGGTTGTGATGTTGATTTGATCATTGAAATTTGGTCATTTCCCAACCAATATTCTATAACACAAATACAATGTTGAAACAAAATGCTTTTTGACAACGTTTATTCAATGCCGGATTCTGACATTAATTTGACCATTGAAATTTGATCAGTTTCCAAACCAATATTCTACAACTTTAAAACAACGTTGAAACAACATACTTTTTGACAACGTTTATTCAATGTCAGGTTGTGATGTTGATTTGTTCATTGAAATTTGGTCATTTCCCAACCAATATCCTACAACACAAATACAACGATGAAACAACATACTTTTTGACCATTGTAAATCAATGTCAGGTTGTTATGTTGATTTGACCATTGAAATTTGGTCAATTCCCAACCAATATTCTCCAACACAAATACAACGTTGTAACAACATACTTTTTGACAACGTTTATTCAACGTTGGGTTGTGACGTTGATATAACATTGAAATTTGGTAATTTCCCAACCAATATTCTACAGCACAAATACAATGTTGAAACAACATGCTTTTTGACGACTTTTAATCAATGTTGGGTTCTTATGTTAATTTGACATTGAAATTTGGTCATTTCCAAACCATTATTCTACAACACAAGTACAACGTTGAAACAACATGCTTTTTGACAACTTGTAATCAATGTTGGGTTCTTATGTTAATTTGACATTGAATTTGGTCATTTCCAAACCATTATTCTACAACACAAATACAACGTTGAAACAACAAGCTTTTTGACAACTTTTAATCAACGTTGGGTTGTGACGTTGATATAACATTGAAATTTAATCATTTCCCAACCAATGTTCTAAAAGACAACACAAATACAACACAAATACAACGTTGAAACAGCATACTTTTTGACAAACTTTATTCAATGTCAGGTTGTGATGTTGATTTGATCATTGAAATTTGGTCATTTCCCAACCAATATTCTACAACACAAATACAATGTTGAAACAAAATGCTTTTTGACAACGTTTATTCAACGTTGGGTTGTGACGTTGATATAACATTGAAATTTGGTAATTTCCCAACCAATATTCTACAGCACAAATACAATGTTGAAACAACATGCTTTTTGACGACTTTTAATCATTGTTGGGTTCTTATGTTAATTTGACATTGAAATTTGGTCATTTCCAAACCATTATTCTACAACACAAGTACAACGTTGAAACAACATGCTTTTTGACGACTTGTAATCAATGTTGGGTTCTTATGTTAATTTGACATTGAATTTGGTCATTTCCAAACCATTATTCTACAACACAAATACAACGTTGAAACAACATGCTTTTTGACAACTTTTAATCAATGTTGGGTTGTGACGTTGATATAACATTGCAATTTAATCATTTCCCAACCAATGTTCTAAAAGACAACACAAATACAACACAAATACAACGTTGAAACAACATACTTTTTGACAACGTTTATTCAATTTCATGTTGTGATGTTGATTTGATCATTGAAATTTGGTAATTTCCCAACCAATATTCTACAACACAAATACAACGTTGAAACGACATGCTTTTTGACAACTTTTAATAAACGTTGGGTTGTGACGTTTATATAACATTGAAATTTGGTCATTTCCCAACCAATGTTCTACAAGACAACACAAATACAACACAAATACAACGTTGAAACAGCATACTTTTTGACAAACTTTATTCAATGTCAGGTTGTGATGTTGATTTGATCATTGAAATTTGGTCATTTCCCAACCAATATTCTACAACACAAATACAATGTTGAAACAAAATGCTTTTTGACAACGTTTATTCAATGCCTGATTCTGACATTAATTTGACCATTGAAATTTGATCAGTTTCCAAACCAATATTCTACAACTTTAAAACAACGTTGAAACAACATACTTTTTGACAACGTTTATTCAATGTCAGGTTGTGATGTTGATTTGATCATTGAAATTTGGTCATTTCCCAACCAATATCCTACAACACAAATACAACGATGAAACAACATACCGTATTTTCCGCACCATAAGGCGCCCTGGGTTAAAAGCCGCGCCTTCAATGAACGGCATATTTCAAAACTTTGTCCACCTATAAGCCGCCCCGTGTTGTAAGCCGCATCTAACTGCGCTAAAGGAATGTCAAAAAAAACAGTCAGATAGGTCAGTCAAACTTTAATAATATATTAAAAACCAGCGTTCTAACAACTCTGTTCACTCCCAAAATGTACGCAAATGTGCAATCACAAACAGAGTAAAATTCAAAATAGTGCAGAGCAATAGCAACATAATGTTGCTCGAACGTTAATGTCACAACACACAAAATAAACATAACGCTCACTTTCTGAAGTTATTCTTCATTCATAAATCCCTCGAATTATTCTCCTTCGTTGTCCGAATTGAAAAGTTGGGCGAATGTGGGATCCAAAATGTCGTCTGGCGCTGTCTCCCTGCCTCCCTGTCTTGGTGAACGTCACGTGTGTTCGCCTTCTGTCATCCACTGTTCCCACGCAGTTAGCAGTCTAGCTTCGAATGCCCTGTTGACACCAATATCTAGCGGCTGGAGGTCTTTTGTCAATCCACCCGGAATGACGGCGAGTATTGAATTAAGCGCGTAAGCGTGTCTCTTAATGTGATGTTATGAGCTAGCAAATATAACAACTACACTACCCAGCATGCAACGATAGTGACGAGCATGCGCGGTAGCCCTGAGAAGCGTTGTTGTATGCTGGCAGTTAGAATGTGGTTATGAGCACGCTGTGAGTAAACGTTGAGAACTCAGTTAACACGCCTCGTCTGCATTATTTATAATTAGACAGACAACACACTTAATAGGAGCCATTTTGGGGTCTTTACATAAACACACAAATGGAAATGAAACGTCACATATCCCAGCATGCACCGCGCGCTTCTTCTACGGGGAAAAAAGATGGCGGCTGTTTACCGAAGTTGCGAGACCGAAACTTTATGAAAATGAATCTTAATATTTATCCATATATAAAGCGCACCGGGTTATAAGGCGCACTGTCAGCTTTTGAGAAAATTTGTGGTTTTTAGGTGCGCCTTATAGTGCGGAAAATACGGTACTTTTTGACCATGTTAAATCAATGTCAGGTTGTTATATTGATTTGACCATTGAAATTTGGTCAATTCCCAACCAATATTCTCCAACACCAATATTCTCCAACACAAATACAACGTTGAAACAACATACTTTTTGACAACGTTTATTCAACGTTGGGTTGTGACGTTGATATAACATTGAAATTTGGTAATTTCCCAACCAATATTCTACAGCACAAATACAATGTTGAAACAACATGCTTTTTGACGACTTTTAATCAATGTTGGGTTCTTATGTTAATTTGACATTGAAATTTGGTCATTTCCAAACCATTATTCTACAACACAAGTACAACGTTGAAACAACATGCGTTTTAACGACATTTATTCAATGCCGGATTCTGACGTTAATTTGACCATTGAAATTTTATCATTTCCCAACCATTATTCTACAACTCAAACATAACATTGAAACAACATGCTTTTTGATGTTTATTCAATGCCGGATTCTGATGTTTATTTGACCATTGAAATTTGGTCATTTCCCAACCACTGTTCTACAAGACAAATACAACATTGAAACAACATGCTTTTTGACAACGTTTAATCAATATTGGATTCTGATGTTGATTTGAGCATTGAAATTTGGTAATTTCCATACCATTATTCTACACCAAAAATACAATGTTGAAACAACATACTTTTTGGCGACTTTTAATCAATGTTGGGTTCTGACGTTGATTTGATCATTGAAATTTGGTCATTTCCCAACCAATATTCTACAACACAAATACAACGTTGAAACAACATGCTTTTTGGTGACGTTTAATCAATGTTGGGTTCTGATGTTGATTTGACCATTGAAATGTAATCATTTTCCAAACCAATATTCTACAACATTAAAACAACGTTTAAACAACATACTTTTTGACAACGTTTATTCAATGTCAGGTTGTGATGTTGAGTTGATCATTGAAATTTGGTCAATTGCCAACCAATATCCTACAATACAAATACAACGTTGAAACAACATACTTTTTGACCACGTTAAATCAATGTCAGGTTGTTTTGTTGATTTGATCATTGAAATTTGGTCAATTCCCAACCAATATTCTACAACACTATTACAACATTAAAACGACATGCTTTTTGACAACTTTTAATCAATGTTGTGTTCTGACAATGATTTGACCATTGAAATTTGAAATTTCAAAACCATTATTCTACAACAAAAATACAACGTTGAAACTACATGCTTTTTGACAACGATTAATCAACGTTGGGTTGTGACGTTGATATAACATTGAAATTTGGTCATTTTCCAAACAATATTCTACAACACAAACATAACATTGAAACAACATGCTTTTTGATTACGTTTAATCAATGTTGTGTTCTGATGTTGATTTGACCATTGAATGTTGATCATTTCCAAGCCATTATTCTACAACAAAAATACAACATTGAAACAACATGCTTTTTGACGACTTTTAATCAATGTTGGGTTCTGCTGTTAATTTGACATTGAAAATTGGTAATTTCCAAACCATTATTCTACAACACAAATACAACGTTGAAACAACATGCTTTTTATTGACATTTATTCAATGCTGGATTCTAACGTTAATTTGACCATTGAAATTTTATCATTTTCCAAACCAATATTCCACAACAATAAAAAATTGTTGAAACAACATACTTTTTGACAACGTTTATTCAATGTCAGGTTGTGACGTTGATTTGACCATTAAAATTTGGTTATTTCCCAACCAATATTCTACAACACAAATACAACGTTGAAACAACATGCTTTTTGACAACGTTTAATCAATGTTGGGTTCTGATGTTGATTTGACCATTGCAATTTGGTTATTTCTCAACCATTATTCTACAACTCAAACATAACATTGAAACAACATGCTTTTTGACGACGTTTAATCAATGTTCGGTTCTGATGTTGATTTGACCATTGAAATGTGGTCATTTCCCAGCCAGTATTCTACAACACAAATACAACATCGAAACAACATACTTTTTGACAACGTTTAATCAATGTTGGGTTGTGACGTTGATTTGACCATTGAAATGTGGTCATTTCCCAACCAATATTCTACAACAAAAATACAACGTTGAAACAACATGCTTTTTGACGACTTTTAACCAATGTTGGGTTCTGACTTTGATTTGACCATTGAAATTTGGTCATTTCCCAACCATTATTCTACAACTCAAACATAACGTTGAAACAACATGCTTTTTGACAACACAACATTAAAACAACGTCGAAACAACATACTTTTTGACAACGTTTATTCAATGTCAGGTTGTAACGTTGATTTGACCATTTAAATGTGGTCATTTTCCAACCAATATTTGACAACACAAATACAATGTTGAAACAACATACTTTTTAACGACATATATTCAATGTTGTGTTCCGACATTGATTTAACATTGAAGTTTGGTCATTTCCCAACCAATATTCTACAACACAAATACAACGTTGAAACAACACGCTTTTTAACAACGTTTATCCAATGCCGGATTCTGACGTTGATTTGACCATTGAATTTTGGTCCTATACCAACCAACAACGTTGATCCAATGTTAGACATCAACGTTGTCTCAATTTACAAATACAACTATTTTGTAACGTTGTTTCGAAGTCACTTTTAAAGGCAGTATCATCAACGTAACTTTTCAACCTTCATCAAATATTTTTAGGATGACTTTTAGGATGATACAAGGACTTACAACTATTTGAATGACAACTGTGTCATGGCCTGAGGGGTCTGTATTGCTCTCACTGGCACTTAGCGAATTTGAGCAGGGTGGCAGGAACCAAAGGCCCCAATGTGGCCAGAGGTAGTCACTTGAAATGGTTTGCACTTCACAGGTGTGCTTGAAGTTCATGGAGAGAATGCCAAGAGTGTGCAAAGCAGTGATCAGAGCAAAGGGTGGCTATTTTGAAGAAACTAGAATATGAAACATGTTTTCAGTTATTTCACCTTTTTGTGTTAAGTACATAATGTTATAGTTTTGATGTGACAATCTACAATGTAAATAGTCATGAAAATAAAGAACACGCATTGAATGAGAAGGTGTGTCCAAACTTTTGCTCTGTAGTTTATTTATTTTATAGCCCTTTCATGTCCTGTTTGGCTTTGAAGATAATTAAATCAAATGTCCCCAAAAGATCAATTATGTAACTATGCAAACATGCTTGGAATATCTTGTTGCATGATCAGATATAGTAACGTTTATATGCCATTGCAGGAAGTATATTTCTTTCTGTCAAAAGAAAATACAGTTAGTGTTTTAATGACACACATTTCCAGGAAAATAAGTAAAACGTGAAAATAAATGAAAGTAATAAAAAGTATAAATGAATATATATGGTGTAATATATTTGGGAGGTTTTCATCTTTTTATGGCTGTTAAGTAAAGGAGACACGGACATCCGCGTGGATCTATTTGAGCTTTATTTTGAAATTCACTACTTACGCAATGTACGTGTAAACAAATATACCACAGCTCCAACAATAACCATTTCTTCGGAATCAAAATACATATTCATATATTACATTAAGACTATTTATATTATATAGACTATTATTTGTGCACTATTGACTAGTGAGGCCAAAAGATCAGATTTGAGGCACTTTGGAGCGTTTAGACTAGCAACAAAAAAATGGTCAGATCTGTGTCACTTGAGGGCAATAAAATCAGCTTTGATGTGTTTTAAATCACTGATGAAAAATACATGTCCATAAAAACATGTAGTGCTAAAATAAATCAACTGAATTTATAATAAATATGTTTCCTAACAACTGTCAGTACAATTTAAGTGCAATCTGAAACATAGTTTGATGCCACATTAGGGCTACATTGATGCCACATTGATGCCACATTGGTGCCACATTAGGGCCACATTGGGGCCACATTGGTGCCACATTAGGGCCACATTGGTGCTACATTGGGGTCACATTGGTGCCACATTAGGGCCACATTGGTGCCACATTACGGCCACATTGGTGCCACGTTACGGCCACATTGGTGCCACATTGGTGCCACATTGGTGCCACATTAGGGCCACATTGGGGCCACATTGGTGCCACATTAGGGCCACATTGGTGCTACATTGGGGTCACATTGATCCACATTATGGCCAAATTGGTGCCACATTGGTGCCACATTAGGGCCACATTGGTGCTACATTGGGGTCACATTGGTGCCACACTACGGCCACATTGGTGCCACATTGGGGCCATATTGGTGCCACATTGATGCCACATTAGGGCCACATTGGTGCCACATAGGGGCCACATTTGGGCCACATTGGAGCCACATTAGAGCCACATTGGGGCCACATTGGTGCCACATTGGGGCCACTTTGGGGCAACATTGGGGATGCATTGAGGCCACATTGGGGCCACATTAGGGACACATTAGGGCCACATTGGGGCCACATTAGGGCCACATTGGTGCTACTTTGGGGACACATTGGTGCCACATTACGGCCACATTGGTGCCATGTTGGTGCCATATTAGGGCCACATTGGTGCCACATTAGGTCCACATTGGTGCCACATTGGTGCCACATTGGTGCCACATTAGGGCCACATTGGTGCTACATTGGGGTCACATTGGTGCCACATTACGGCCACATTGGTACCACATTGGTGCCACATTAGGGCCACATTGGTGCTACATTGGTGTCACATTGGTGCCACATTACGGCCACATTGGTGCCACATTGGGGCCGCATTGGTGCCACATTAGGGCCACATTGGTGCTACATTGGGGTCACATTGGTGCCACATTGGTGCCATATTGGTGCCACATTGAGACCACATTGGTGCCACATTAAGGCCACGTTGGGGTCACTTTGGGGCAACATTGGGGCTACATTGAGGCCACATTAGGGCCACATTAGGGCCACATTAGGGCCACATTGGGGCCACATTAGGGCCACATTGGTGCTACTTTGGGGACACATTGGTGCCACATTACGGCCACATTGGTGCCACGTTGGTGCCATATTAGGGCCACATTGGTTCCACATTGGTGCCACATTAGGTCCACATTGGTGCCACATTGGTGCCACATTGGTACCACATTAGGGCCACATTGGTGCTACATTGGGGTCACATTGGTGCCACATTACGGCCACATTGGTGCCACATTGGTGCCACATTAGGGCCACATTGGTGCCACATTAGGGCCACATTGGTGCCACATTAGGGCCACATTGGTGCTACATTGGGGTCACATTGGTGCCACATTACGACCACATTGGTGCCACATTGGGGCCACATTGGTGCCACATTACGGCCACATTGGTGCCACATTGGTGCCACATTGGGTCCACATTGGTGCCACATTGGGGCCACTTTGGTGCCACGCTAGGGCCACAATAGGGCCATATTGGTGCCACATTAGAGCCACATTGGTGCCATATTGGGGCCACATTGAGACCACATTGGTGCCACATTAGGGCCACATTGGTGCCATATTGGGGCCACATTGAGACCACATTGGTGCCACATTAGGGCTACATTAGGGCCATATTGGTGCCACATTGGTGCCATATTGGGGTTACATTGAGGCCACATTGGTGCCACATTAGGGCCACATTGGGGCCACATTGGGGCCACATTGGGGCCACATTGGGGCCACATTAGGGCCACATTGGTGCCATATTGGGGCCACATTGAGACCACATTGGTGCCACATTAGGGCCACATTAGGGCCACATTGGGGCAACATTGGGGCCACATTGGTGCCACATTGGTGCCACATTAGTGCTGTGACAATTAGGACCACATTGGTGCCGCATTAGGGCCACATTGGGGCAACATTGGTGCCACATTGGTGCTACCTTAGGGCCTTATTGGCGCCACATTAAGGCCACATTGGGACCACATT
This sequence comes from Nerophis lumbriciformis, assembly GCF_033978685.3. Lineage (NCBI taxonomy): Eukaryota > Metazoa > Chordata > Actinopteri > Syngnathiformes > Syngnathidae > Nerophis > Nerophis lumbriciformis. The sequence goes on from NC_084583.2 coordinate 1,082,337, forward strand.
GGGGCCACATTGGGACTATATTGGGGCCACATTGGGACCACATTGGGGCCACATTGTGACCACATTGGTGCCACTTTGGGTCGACATTGGTGCCACATTGGTGCCACATTGGTGCAGTGACAATTAGGACCACATTGGTGCCACATTAGCGCCACACTAGGGCCACATTGGTGCCACATAAGGGCCACATTGGTGCCACAGCGTAGACATAGTCTTAGAGTCTCTTCTTATGCAGCACATTTGGTTAGTACTAATCAGCCTGACCTGAGCCTCAGGTTTATAGATAATAGTTGTTGTGGTTTCACATCATGTGACAGGGTTGTTAACTGCAAGTAAGTTAGATATAATTATTGTATATGATTCAAAGCACGAGTAACGTTACTAATTCAGTGTTATTAATTGAGTGAACTGGCCCCCAAGTCAAAAAGGTTTAGAACCCCTGTGTCATCATATTGTGGTCATAGTGTGTGTGTGTGTGTGTGTGTGTGTGTCTGTGCGTGTGAATGTGTGTGGCTTCTAGGAGTGTAACCCTGGGAACCTGGGGAGTGTGAGGGTGTGTCTTGGGGGTGCTGAAGACCCTCAGCTGCGGGTCAGTCGTGAGCGACTTATTGATTAGTTGCCATGGAGAGTTAGTGGACCCATCTCTCTTTTTGGAGGTGTGTTTGGCTGCGAGGCCCCAGGAGCCTGCGGAGGTTTATGCAGGCAGCCAGGGAGGCGTCCTTCTTCCACTTATGCACGTGCGTGTGTGTGTGTGTGTGTGTGTGTGTTCTCATATTTCTACCCTTCTTGAGACATCCATTGTATCTAATAGAGAGCTAAATACTAGAGTCCGTGAACATTGCTCCAAAGTCAGGATTTTTTGTTTGATTTAATGTGCATACAAAAGTAAACACTGGCAGCAAAATATGATATCCCTATTCATCCCCGGAAAAAACCCGCCAGGTGAACAGCTGATTTTACGACTTCCGGCGCTGACGTAAGACAACCCGCGTCCCATATGTGACCGTAGGATGAACAAATACACTACAATACTAAGACTATAGTGACCATTAACAAAAAAAATTAGTTGTCATTTGTGGTGGTGAAATCTATCAAAATGAGGGTGGTCCCAAAAAGGAGGGATTTTTCTAAATAGACTGTGTGTCGGTTTTAAAAGTGCTCCCCCTCTGGTCAACATATGAAATAACAAGTGTGTGTAAAAATGTTGAAGTGCTCCCCCCTCTGGTTGACGTATGAAATAACAAGTGTGTGTAAAAATGTTGAAATGCTCCCCCTCTGGTCAAGCTATGACATAACAAGTTTGTGGGAGAAATTTAAATGCGCCACGTTTGGCCAACATATGAAATAACAAGTGTGTTTGAGAAATTGAAATGCGCCACCTTTGGCCACAATGAATAAAACAATAAAATGCATATGTATATAGAGTTATACTCTAATAACTTTAAGAATATATACTGTATTTTTCGGACTATAAATCACAGTTTTTTTCATAGTTTGGTCGGGCTCCAGTGCGACTTATATATGTTTTTTTCTTTTTTTATTATGCATTTTCGGCAGGTGCAACTTATACTCCGGTGTGACTTATACTCTGAAAAATACGGTATTGAATAATTAAAAACCAATTACAAACAAAAAATTTAAACAATTTTATTTTTTTACTAAAATACGTCTTTTTCTCACCTTTTGTCGACTTTTTTCTTATAACATTTTTCTTATAAAATTGTTTCTTTCTGTTTCTCTAATATTGCAATATTTTCTCGGAAAATGATTACTTTTTTATGTAAAGCGGTGACATTTGTCATACAAAATGCTGGCTTTTATCACGTGATTTAGGGCTATATAAATAAACATTGATTAATTGATTGATTGATCACAACATTGCCAATTTTTTTTGTTGTTCTTGTAAAATAGACACCTTTTTTTTAGTAAACCTATGACCTTTGTCATCATTTTGCCAAGTAAAATGTTTTCAATTATTATTATAATATTGCCCAAATTTTTAAAGTTTTCTTATAAAATTTTGACTTTTGTCGAGTAAAATTACGAAATTGCCAACATTTTTCAAAGTTAGGGTAAAATTCCAACTTGTATCATAATATTGCACAAATGTTCAGTTTTTCTTGTAAAATTTTAACTTGCGTTGAGTAAAATTCCGACTTTTATTATAATGCTGCCAAAATTCCAAGTTGTTCTTGTTAAATGGTGTCCTTTTTCTTGTGAAAATTCTAACTAATTTTTCACAAGCTTTTCTATTTTTGCATAGTTTGTATATATTATTAATGTTGTAAATACAAATCTTTATATACCTAGAAAGGGTGGTCCTAAATAGGTAGGCATTTTTCTCAGGTCTCAAGAAGGTAACAAATACAAGAATGTGTGTATGTGTGTGTGTGAATGTGTGTGTGTTTGTGTGTGCGTGTGTCTGTGTGAGACCTCGCTCCCTCACACTCCCCCTCGTCCCCTCACTCAGCATAAGCATCTCTAAGACTTACTCTCAGCTTATCTCTGGGAATGTGAAGAAGGGCATCCATATTTATGCCAGCTCCTGCGGGACTTGCAATAATAGGGACCGTCAACAAATTGTCCAAATTTATTGAGCTGTGAAATCCCCCCCCACCCCCGTCATGATCCCCTCTCATCTTAAGTTCTGTCTTTGTTCCCGTCCGGCTACCGCCGACCTGCGCCGGTGCTGCCGACCGGGGGTCCCCCGCCTGCCCGGCAGGGGTCCTGTACCTGCCCGGGAGACACGGTGCTGGACCTGACACCCCAGGTGAGTAGTGAGCAGGCTGGTAGAGAACGAGGCAACGTGCTAGGATTTGTTTTTTCAGAGTCAACGTGGGCCAACCCAAAAATAAAAAAATATTTTGCCTCCAGTGGAAAAGAATGATTTGACTTATGAGTCAATATCATCAACTCCAGTATCGACTGAAGTGTTTCTTCAGTTAGGCCGATGCAACATGACAGCAACTAATTGCAACATGGTCTGATCAGATAACAAACATGTTTATGGTTTAGTGAAGGGATGCTGCAGTTTTTCTTTACGATTCCATACCAAGTATATTTTGGGTTGGTATCCGCGATACCAATCCGATATCTAAACTTTGTGCAAATGTATTTAATGTGTCTGCAAAAATTAAAAAAGCTGTGTACACACAACAATTCCTTAGCATTAAGAATACAGTTATTTATTTTTTGTATTATTTTATTGTATATTACATAGTGTTTATTATATTATTTATTTATTCAATCATTATTATACGTATTATATATAATTTATTATCAGTGTTATTACTATTATTATTTATTATTATATATTCATTTATTTCAAACTCTGAAGTATGTTGAGGTAGTGGCGTGAATAACAATATGGCTTATATAATAATAATTGTTTAATAATAATTATTTTTATTTTTATTATTTACCGCTGTTATAAATATTGTTATAATTATTATTATTTATCCTTATATATTTATTTCAAACTCTAAAGTATATTGCGGTAGTGGCACAAATAACAATATGGCTAATATAACTATTATTATTTAATAATTATTATTTTAATTGTTGTTATTTATCATTATTATCATTATTATCTTCATTATTATTTAATAATGTTTGTATTTAATATTTTTATTTATCATTATCATTATTGTTAATGTTACTATTTATTATCATATATTTATTTATTTCAAACTCTGAAGTATATTGAGGTGGTGGCATGAATGACAATATAGCTAATATAACTATTATTTATTCAATTAATATTAGTTGTATTATATATTATTGATTATTATTGTCATTATATATTTATGTATTTTAAAATCTAAAGTGTATTGAGGTTGTGGCATGAATAACAATATAGATAGTATAACTATTATTATTCATTTATTTTATTATTATTAATATATTTATCATATATCATTTATTATTGTATATTTGTTTATTTCAAAACCCCAAGTATATTGAGTTAGTGGCGTGAATAACAATATAGATAATATAACTATTATTATTAATTTATTTGATTATTATTATATTTATAATTTAATTCTACAAAGTAAACACAAATTAAAAAAAAAAAAAAGTAACCTATTAAAAGCATTAAAACAAATGAATTGATAAGAACTTCTATTGGAATAAAAAGTAAGTCCCAATTCTGTACATGTAAATAAATTCACACGTTTAGTTCCTTATTTACACGTTGTTCCTGTTAATGATACACATGAGCTCAAACAATCAATCAAAAGTATCGATATTTTGATTTGAGAATCAATGTAAGAGCAGAACAATCTGGTATCGGCAGTATCGATATTTCAGTATCAATCTGCACCTCACTATCTAGTGGTACATGGGCTCCTTCAATTTGTACGCCAAATAATCACTTAAATACGCTTAATAACCAATATTCAAACACAGTGTTACTCTTCAAACTGTGTGTAATGTCACAGCGGCCAAAAATATGAAATGTACTTGTTACATAAAACTTTTGCCTTGTCTTTAATGAATACTTAGGCCTACTACACTGCTGTATTTTAATGTTGCTCATTATGGTGCGACTTGGGAGAGCCAAGCGTGAAAAAAGTTTGAGAACTGCTGCTTTTGTGCATTTTGTAGGATCTAGGTTTTATGCTGCCGATTCCGATTTCCGATCATCCATGAGTGAGATCAGCCGATACCACCGATACCAATGTGGCCCTTGGTGGAAAAAAAAGTTTGGACACCCCTGAACTAAAGTATCAAAAGTATCAATATTTTGAATTGAGAATTGATATTTCAGTTCAGTTTCAATCAATCAATCCAATTTTATTTATATAGCCCTTAATCACAAGTGTCTCAATGGGCTGCACAAGCCACAACCACATCCTTGGCTCAGATCTCACATCTAGGTTACATTTAAACCAGTGTGGGTGGCACTGGGAGCAGGTGGGTAAAGTGTCTTGCCGAAGGACACAACAGCAGTGACTAGGATGGCGAAAGTGGGGATCGAACCTGGAAACCTCAAGTTGCTGGCACGGCCACTCTACCAACTGAGCTATGCCGCCCGAAAAAAACTCAAGCCAATGGGATGCAATGAGAAGCCTTGGAAGGAACCGCAGATGTCACCTAGCGGCAGCATGTAGATGCTGAACAGTGCGGGGCCAAGAACCGAACCCTGGGGAACTCGGCACGTTACCTTAACATAGTCCGAAGGTCACGTTGTTTTGGGAAATGCACTGCATCCTGTCAGTAAGACAGGAGTTAAACCAAAACAAGGCTAAGCATGACATACCAATACGAGTTTTGATACGTTCTTATAAAATAACATGATCGACGGTATCGAACGCAGCGCTAAGATCAAGAAGCAGCAACATGGACGACGCATCATTTTTTGCGAGGGCTGTCTCCATGGAGTGATCGGCCCTGAAACCGGACTGAAAGATTCACAGAGATTGTTAGACGCTAGGTGTTCATGTAGCTGCTGTGCAACGATTTTTTTCGAGGATTTTTGAGATAAAGGGAAGGTGGTAGTTTACCCTGAGGTCAGGATCGAGGTTAGGTCTTTTTGAGCGGAGGGTGAATAACCGCTTTTTTGAATGCTAGGGGAACAGTGCCAGAGTAAAGTGATACGTTTCTAATATTTAGCACTGATGGTCCTGATTGTTATTACTCCGGTACTCTTGTCTTGTTCTGTATATTGTACAGTATTTTGTATATTATTTTGTATATTGTCCAGGATTGCTTATTATTTTTATTGGATAGTAGTCTGTTTATGTCAATTCTTATTTTTAATCTTTATTACTTCTTGTGTAATTAATTGTTATCCCATATTTGTTTCCACTACCGCACCTTAAATTGGAGTCCTTAATCTTGTTATATGCAAATATAATGACAATGAAGTCCATTCTATTCTATTCTATTCTAATATTACAAACAGCTCCTTTATAAATTTGACCAGACCCTGGTCAAATCAACACTTGACTTTGAACTCTGAGCGTAAACATACCTTGGCCCTAGGGAAATTACTTATTAACTGAAAATCGCAAGAAAAAGTTATTAGGGATAAGAAGATTCTGGGGAAGTTATGTGATAAACAGGAGGGAAATGTTAGAATAATTATGTATAAGTTATCACACAACTCTTTTGCTTAAAGGCCGTTGCTATAGTTATTATTTATTGTGCTCAAGTTGTACTTTTCTATCTGTGCAAAGGCACACAACTTGTAATCTTCCATTGCGAGTTTTCTCGCAGCAGCAGTTTGTTTCCAGACCCTACATGCTGACAGCCAAGGACGGACTTCGAGTACCTCAACGCAGACAAAACAGAGACAGGGCAAAATCACGAGTGTCAGCACATTTCCATTCTGAAAAATCACGTATTGTGTCGACTGGGGCTGCTTGCATTGCCCCTCCCTTCAGAAGCAGCCTCAGTGACGTTTACTAGGGAACTCCCGAATAAATAGAGGAGCGCGTGGGGCTGTACTGTAACTGAATGTGCAGCCCAATACGTTTCTCCTCATGAGCAAAATTGAACTCTGTCTCTGCGTGATTCCTTTAATAGATAGTTCGGTGTTTGAACCTGACACCCCGGAAGTGGGTCAAGTACACATGTTGTTTGTTTTGTTACACTGGTTGTCCCAGTTTATTTGGAGTATGCATACGATACAACGGAGTGCATCACATATTGCCACTTGTTTCATTACAGCAAGTCCGAAAAGGAGTAGGAAGAAGCAGAGCTTATTTAATCCTACCCCTTTTCATACCATAGCAAGTTTATCCCATTTCCTTGTTCTCTGTAACAGAACAGTGAATAAATAAATGATCTAGCAATAGATCATTACATGAATTGATTAACGTGGACCCCGACTTAAACAAGTTGAAAAACTTATTGGGGTGTTACCATTTAGTGGTCAATTGTACGGAATATGTACTGTACTGTGCAATCTACTAATAAAAGTATCAATCAATCAAGGGCTGTCTCTGTAGAGTGATTTGCCCTGAAATCGGACTGAAAGGGTTCACAGAGATTCTTAGACGCTAAGTGTTCATTTAGCTGCTGTAACAATTTTTTTCCCGAGGATTTTCGAGATAAAGGGAAGGTGGGACACCGGCCGGTAGTTTACCATGAGGTCAGGATCGAGGTTAGGTCTTTTGAGCAGAGGATGAATAAGAGCTTTTTTGTAAATGCTAGGGCAGGGGCCGGCAACCCAAAATGTTGAAAGAGCCATATTGGACCAAAAATACAAAAACAAATCTGTCTGGAGCCGCAAAAAATTTAAAGACATACTACATACAGATAGTGTGTCATGGAATTAAGAGGACTTAAAGGAAACGAAATGACCTCAAATATAGCTACAAATGAAGCATAATGATGCAATATGTACATATAGCTAGCCTAAATAGCCTGTTAGCATCGATTAGCTTGCAGTCATGCAGTGACCAAATATGTCTGATTAGCACTCCACACAAGTCAATAACATCAACAAAACTCACCTTTCATGCACAACCTTAAAAGTTTGGTGGACAAAATGAGACAGAAAAAGAAGTGGCATAAAACATGTCCTAGAAAGTCGGAGAAAGTTATACGTGTAAACAAACTATGGTGAGTTCAAGGACCGCCAAAATTAGTAGGACAAAACGGCGCTCGCCAAATACTCGAATCAGTGAAACATGTTTAATATAAACAGTGTGCTTTGTAACAATTGGGGAGATTTGTGTCATGTTTGTCCTCCTACAGAAACCATATTAAAACAAAAATAGATTTTTTTCCCCTCATCTTTTTCCAATTTTCATACATTTTTTGAAAAAGCTCCAGAGAGCCACTAGGGCGGCGCTAAAGAGCCGCATGCGGCTCTAGAGCCGCGGGTTGCCGACCCCTGTGCTAGGGGAACAGTGCCAGAGGAAAGTGATAAGTTTATAATACTTAGCACTGATGGTCCTAAGATTACAAACAGCTCCTTGGTAAGTTTCCCAGGAAGTGGGTCAAGTAAACATGTTGTTTGTTTGGTCCCATTTACACTGTTTTGTCCCAGTTTATTTGGAACATGCTCACGATACATCACATACAGTCGTGGTCAAAAGTTGACATACACTTGTAAATAACACCATGTCATGGTTGTCTTGAGTTTCCAATCATTTCTACAATTCTTATGTTTTTGTGATAGAGTGATTGGAGCGCAAAAAATATTCACGAAGTTTGGTTCTTTTATGAATTTATTATGAGTCTACTGAAAATGTGACCAAAATGTGCTGGGTCAAAAGTATACATACAGCAATGTTAATATTTGCTTACATGTCCCTTGGCAAGTTTCACTGCAATAAGGCGCTTTTGGTAGCCATCCACAAGCTTCTGCTTGGATTTTTGACCACTCCTCTTGACAAAATTGGTGGAGTTCAGCTGTTGGTTTTCTGACATGGACTTGTTTCTTCAGCATTGTCCACACGTTTAAGTCAGGACTTTGGGAAGGCCATTCTAAAACCTTCATTCGAGGCTGATTTAGCCGTTCGTTCACTGCTCACTGTACATATCCTACCAAGTCAGACCTACACTGTTTCAATGTCCATTTCTCGGATGATGTAATTGTTGATGACTGAAGTGCTGATATCAACCAAACCTAACCCCTAGCCCCCAACCCCCTCCACATCACACCCTCCGGATTTTAAATAATGTCAATAATTCAATGTATATACTCTGATGATTAACTTGTGTGATGACTGTATTATGCTGATAGTATTTATTTGTACCGTGAATTGATTTACGTGAACCCCGACTTAAACAAGTTGAAAAACTTATTCGGGTGCAGTGTTGGGTTAGTTACTGAAAACCAGTAACTAGTTACAGTTACTGGTTACTTTATTTCAAAAGTAACTCAGTTACTAACTCAGTTACTTACACCAAAAAGTAATGCGTTACTGTGAAAAGTAACTATTTAGTTATGGACAGAATTTCTAGGCGCAGTCAAGGCGTTGAGGGGATCCGGTTTGGTGGCTACAGGATTCTCTGCTTTTTGCGGATGATGTGGTCCTGATGGCTTCATCTGGCCAGGATCTTCAGCTCTCGCTGGATCGGTTCGCAGCCGAGTGTGAAGCGACTGGGATGAGAATCAGCACCTCCAAGTCCGAGTCCATGGTTCTCGCCCGGAAAAGGGTGGAGTGCCATCTCCGGGTTGGGGAGGAGACCCTGCCCCAAGTGGAGGAGTTCAAGTACCTAAGAGTCTTGTTCACGAGTGGGGGAAGAGTGGATCGTGAGATCGACAGGCGGATCGGTGCGGCATCTTCAGTAATGCGGACGCTGTATCTATCCGTTGTGGTGAAGAAGGAGCTGCGCCGGAAGGCAAAGCTCTCAATTTACCGGTCGATCTACGTTCCCATCCTCACCTATGGTCATGAGCTTTGGGTCATGACCGAAAGGACAAGATCACGGGTACAAGCGGCCGAAATGAGTTTCCTCCGCCGGGTGGCGGGGCTCTCCCTTAGAGATAGGGTGAGAAGCTCTGTCATCCGGGGGGAGCTCAAAGTAAAGCCGCTGCTCCTCCACATGGAGAGGAGCCAGATGAGGTGGTTCGGGCATCGGGTCAGGATGCCACCCGAACGCCTCCCTAGGGAGGTGTTTAGGGCACGTCCAACCGGTAGGAGGCCACGGGGAAGACCCAGGACACGTTGGGAAGACTATGTCTCCCGGCTGGCCTGGGAACGCCTCGGGATCCCCCGGGAAGAGCTGGACGAAGTGGCTGGGGAGAGGAAAGTCTGGGCTTCCCTGCTTAGGCTGCTGCCCCCGCGACCCGACCTCGGATAAGCGGAAGAAGATGGATGGATGGATGGATGGATGTTTTTCCCCCTTTTTTTTTTAAGGCTCCCATTAATGCTATTTTAGCCTTCATTTCAGTACTGTTATTTCACTGGAGAATAATACAATGTGTTGATCATCTTGACATGTATTTGCATCACTGAACTCTGCCAATGTGGTCTACATACAACACACAAAGACAAAGATATGTTTCAAAGGGCCAATTTATTTCAGGCCAGAACAAATTGACAAAACTATTTAAAATAGCTGCAACATAATGGCACTTTAACTTTAACTTTAAGTAGATAGGATCTTTGATCCTAGACACAACTTACATTTAACTAAAACGTTCATTTCTTTGTGCTCGACAAAAGAAAAGTAGTGAGGATATCTCTATGTTAAGACACTCGACTTCTGGCTTCACCATGATGTCTTGTTAGTTGTTATGAGAGTAGCGTATGTGTGTGTGTGTGTGGCCCTTTAAGATATGACAGCATGTGAGGTGAGTGACGTCAGTGAGTGAGTGGGCGAGAGAAGTGAGGGACCGGCAACAGTGAGTGCGTGCAGGTGCTCTAGCTTGGTGGATGGCTGCGTCCAATAAAGTCACAAAATTGCAACAAACCCCCGGGTCGTCATTCACCCTCAGCTGTAAAGACCCACTGCCGGGTAAAGTGAAGGTTGTTAGCCCCGAAGTACTTAGGCCCTGGAGGAACGTCTCCCCTGCGCCCCTCAACTACGGTCTGGGAGCCCCCACCCCTCCCCCACCCACACAAAGCACGCCTCTTCTTTTCCACCGCAGCGCTGCAATAAAACACACTCAGATCTTCTGTTTCTAGCCGATACTACATAAAAAATAACGTAAAATAACGCAGTAACGCATCATGTAGTAACGGTAACCGAGTTACTGAATATAAAAAATAACGCGTTAGATTACCAGTTACCGCTGACACTTTGTAACGCGTTGGTCCCAACACTGTTCGGGTGTTACCATTTAGTGGTCAATTGTATGGAATATGTACTGTACTGTGCAATCTACCAATACAAGTCTCAATCAATCAACCAATCAACCAATCAACGGTCTGGGAGCCCCCACCCCCTTCCCCCACACAAAGCACACCTCTTCTTTTCCACCGCAGCGCTGCAATAAAACACACTCAGATCTTCTGTTTCTAGCCGATACTACATAAAAAATTACGTAAAATAACGCAGTAACGCATCATGTAGTAACAGTAACTGAGTTACTGAATATAAAAAATTAACGGTGTTACAGTCGTCCCAACACTGTTCGGGTGTTACCATTTAGTGGTCAATTGTACGGAATATGTACTGTACTGTGCAATCTACCAATACAAGTCTCAATCAATCAACCAAGCAATTCCTTTACCACTTTTGACGTGTGTTTGGGGTCATTGTCCTGTTGGAACACCCAACTGCGCCCAAGACCCAACCTCCGGGCTGATGATTTTCGGTTGTCCTGAAGAATTTGGAGGTAATCCTCCTTTTTCATTGTCCCATTTAAAGCACCACTTCCATTGGCAGCAAAACAGACCCAGAGCAGAATACTACCACCACCATGCTTGATGGTAGGAGTGGTGTGCCTGGGATTCAAGGCCTCACATTTTCTCCTCCAAACATATTGCTGGGTATATAACAGCTCAATTTTTGTTTCATCGGACCGCAGAACTTTCCTCCGGAAGGTCTTATCTTTGTCCATGTGATGTCAGATGAAACAAAAACTGAGCTGTTTGGCCACAATACCCAGCATGATATTAGATATTAGAGCATACAGATCTGGTATCGGCGGTGTCGATATTTCAGTATCCATTCCCACATCACTAGTGGCAACGTTGTCGCCATCGACTTGAGTGGGATTAAAAGGCCAAACTAACATCTAACACATGGAAATTGAACCCCCGCCCGTCTTGCAGGAGACACCTGAGCTGATCTTAACTTAAAATTGTAAATGCCTCGTCGGAATAAATGCGCACGCGTTTCTTAACCCGAAACTTGACGACATGCAGGGGCCCCTCCCCTCGTATCGCACCTCCGGACGCATAAACGCGGCGGCGGTCCACGCACGGGCCCTCTGCGGGGGGTGGATGGGCGGTGGCGGTGGGGGGGTCTGCATGGCCTTAGTGGCGCACCGTGACACCAATCAGGGGAGATGGCGACCTCCTTTGTCATGCAAAAAAACCTTCGCTTCTTGTCTCATTCAAATGTCTCAACCCCCCCGTCCCCCCACACGTCCACTCTCGCTCACCCCTTAGCCCCCTTGCACCCCCCCCCCTCCCCCCTACCAACTTCAGCCCTCTTTTGCCTCCTCAAGTCCAAGTAAATCCTGCAGATACTGGCCGAGCAAGTTCTCACATGTCAAAAAGGACGACGACAAACAAAAAGACACCAGTTTAGTGCGCTGGTATTTTTGTCATGTGACCAAAGTAGCGTTGTCCCGATACCAATGGATTTCGATACTTTTCGATAATTTTCTAAATGAAAGGGGACCACAAAAAATGGCATTATTGGCTTTATTTTAACAAAAAAATCTTAGGGTACATTAAACATATGTTTATTATTGCTATTTAGTCCTTAAATAAGATAGTGAACATACTAGACAACTTGTCTTTTAGTAGTAAGTAATGGTGTAGAGCAGGGGTGTCAAACTCAAATACAGAGTGGGCCAAAATTTAAAACTGAACAAAGCCGCGGGCCAAGGTTGAACAAATTAACCTTTTAATAGGGACCCAAACAAGTTTTGCATTGAATATTGAACAAGCAAGGCTTATATAACTTTATAGTGACATGCAAAATCCAGTTTCAAATAATAATAATAATTAAAAAATATCAATGACAAATCAAATCAAATTTAAATAAAAATTGAATGCCTCTTTTCTATTTGCAGCCTTCTGAGGTAAATATCAAAATAAACTTTTTCCACAGGCTAATAATACGTTTGAAAATAAAATAACAATAATGAATGAATCAAACATTCGAGCCTTGAAATAGCAAGAGAAAGTGCATGAATAAAACGTTAATTATTGCTCAGTTTGCTACACAGATTTGCTTTATAATATGGATCAAGCAACGCTTATACAACTTAATAGTGCAAAATCAACTTTTAAATAATAAACGAAAAAACATCATTAAATAAAATTTAAATAAAACATTGAACGCCTCTTTTCTATTTGCAGCCTTCTGAGGTAAATATCAACGTTCACTTGGTGGGGGGAGGCGGGGTTTGGTGGTGTATATTATAGCATCCTGGAAGAGTTAGTGCTGCAAGGGGTTCTGGGTATTTGTTCTGTTGTGTTACGGTGCGGATGTTCTCCCAAAATGTGTTTGTCATTCTTGTTTGGTGTGGGTCCACAGTGTGGCGCATATTTGTAACAGTGTTAAAGTTGTTTATACGGCCACCCTCAGTGTGACCTGTATGGCTGTTGACCAAGTATGAAAATTTAAATAAAACATTGAATGCCTCTTTTCTATTTGCAGCCTTCTGAGGTAAATATCAACGTTCACTTGGTGGGGGGAGGCGGGGTTTGGTGGTGTATATTATAGCATCCTGGAAGAGTTAGTGCTGCAAGGGGTTCTGGGTATTTGTTCTGTTGTGTTACGGTGCGGATGTTCTCCCAAAATGTGTTTGTCATTCTTGTTTGGTGTGGGTCCACAGTGTGGCGCATATTTGTAACAGTGTTAAAGTTGTTTATACGGCCACCCTCAGTGTGACCTGTATGTCTGTTGACCAAGTATGCTATCATTCACTTGTTTGTGTGTAAAAGCCGCATATACACGCTGGTTGTATGGAGGAAAAGCGGACGTGACGACATGTTGTAGAGGACGTTGAAGGCAGTGCCTTCCAATAATGTTATCGGGGTGGAATACGGGAGAATGGTTGCCCCGGGAGATTTTCGGGAGGGGCACTGAAATTCGGGAGTCTCCCGGGAAAATCGGGAGGGTTGGCAAGTATGAGTATTAGCGGTGAATGCGGTGATACAGCGGCGGTGCCGCTGTATAATACCGGCGGGCCAGCTCTAATGTTAATTTGATATCACCTCAAGGGCCAAATGAAATTACACGGCGGGCCAAATTTGGCCCGCGGGCCAGAATTTGACACCCAAGCTGAAACCAGAAATCTTGAAGCAGGTGGAATTCCTCAGGATGGCAACATCGTCTTTATACCTGAAAAATCGGGAGTCAAATCACACACATTTTTTAAAAATTGTATTGTGTGAACATGGGTTGTCCCGATATCTACCAATATTTTGGTACCGGTACCAAAGTGTATTTTGATACTTTTCAATACTTTTCTAAATAAAGGGGACCACAAAAAGTAGCATTATTGTCTTTTTTTTAACAAAAAAATCTTAAGGTACATTAAACCTACTCAGTGGCCTAGTGGTTAGAGTGTCCGTCCTGAGATCGGTAGGTTGGGAGTTCAAACCCCGGCCGAGTCATACCAAAGACTATAAAAATGGGACCCATTACCTCCCTGCTTGGCACTCAGCATCAAGGGTTGGAATTGGGGGTTAAATCACCAAAATGATTCCCGGGCGCAGCCACCGCTGCTGCCCACTGCTCCCCTCACCTCCCAGGGGGTGATCAAGGGTGATGGGTCAAATGCAGAGAATAATTTCACCACACCTAGTGTGTGTGTGACAATCATTGGTACTTTAACTTTAACTTTAACATATGTTTATTATTGCAATTTAATCATTAAATAAAATAGTGAACATACTAGACAACTTGTCTTTTAGTAGTAAGTAAACAAAGACTCCTAATTAGTCTGCTGGCGTATGCAGTAACATATTGTGTCATTTATCCACCTATTATTTTGTCAACATTATAAAGGACAAACTGTAAAAAATGATTTTTAATTTACTTGTTAATTTACTGTTAATATCTGCTTATTTTCTCTTTAAACATGTTCTATCTCCACTTCTGTTAAAATGTAATAATCACTTATTCTTCCCTTCTTTGACACTTGACATTAGTTTTGGATGATACCACAAATTTGGGCATCAATTTGATACCAAGTAATTACAAGATCATATATTGGTTATTTTCAAAGTCCTCATGTGCCCAGGGATGCATTTCCTGAAGTTATAAACGAAAATAACGATTTTGTGATGCTGAAAAATATCGATGTATTCATAGTAGTATTGACTAGATACGCTCTTGTACTTGGTATCATTACAGTGGATGTCAGGTGTAGATCCATCAATGGCGTTTCTTTACATTGTGACGCCGGTGAGCTATTGTATCCTCCTACGGTGTGTAGTGAAGCATGTTTAGCTATTCCTCGTCCTGCAGTGATAATGGTACTTGGAAGAAACGTACATTTTTTGTCGCCATAGAGGCAAGGATTGGTGATTTAGAAGTAGCTAAGACACTAGCCGCTAACTAGCTAGCCATGTCTTAAAGCACCTCTTCCTGAGGGCGTTTCAGTGTTATAACTGCACTTTTATCGTTAGTTTTTAGGACAAATTGCGTCCGTTCTCCCTTTTCTGTCTACACACTGTGTCTGCTTGTAAGTACTCCGTGTGTGTTCGCTGCCGAACTTTCTCCTCTGCTCGTAAAACCAGCAAAGTCATGACGTGACGACGATGGGGGACGTGGGGGACCGGTACTTTTTAGAGGTGGTATAGTACCGAATATGATTCATTAGTATCGCGGTACTATACTAATACCGGTATACCGTACAACCCTAGACCAAAGTCTGCACAGCAAAATCAGTACCCATCGGCCACCGATCAATATCGTCCGGTTTTATTGAAAAAGTATGAGATCGCCATTGCCGATAAATGCCTTTCAATGCCGACGGCCTCTGGCTGATACTATGTACTTAACAAAAAAAAGGGGAAATAACTGAAAACCAGTTTTATAATCTAGTTTCTTCAAAATAGCCACGCTTTGCTGTGATTACTGCTTTGCACATTCTTGGCATTCTCTCGATGAGCTTCAAAAGGTAGTCACCTGAAATGGTTTTCACTTCATAGGTGTCATAGTTTTGATACCTTTAGTGACAATCTACAATAGTCATGAAAATAAAGAAAACGTATTAAAATGAGATGGTGTGTCCAAACTTTTGGCCTGTACTGTATGTATGTATGCACATATGTATGTATATATGTTCTCCACGGGTCGCCACCTTGTCGTGGTGGAGAGCCTTGTGTGTTCCAATGAACCTAAGAGCGATGCCGTCGGGAGCCTCGGCTCCTGGTAGGTTCAACCATGGCGGTAAGGTCGAGGGGGAGGTTCCAGACGAAGCGCGATCCAAAAAACCTCAACGGCGGAACTGGCGGAGGATGACGCGTCCCCCCCCCGGCAGTAAAGGCGGATGAAGGTTAAGGGTGCCTCACTGCCTACTGGGTGCACCGTGTGTGTTTGGCTACGGGAGTAAACCCCTAACGACAAATCTGTTGTGAAGACCCGCATCAGGCAGCCATCAACAGACCGGTGTGCTGGCAGTCTTCTGCAACTCCTTCCTGCAGAAGGTCGTCATGAGCTCCTCATGCCACTGGAAGACGTAGGGGGGAGCCAAGGTAGTGAGGGTAGTGACTGCGCACCACTTCCTTCACTCTAATATACTCCTTGCGCAGGCCTGCTCCAAACACCCCCACCCCCTTTCCCACCCCATCCCCTCCCCTCCAAGTCCTGCGGCGATGGAGAAGGGTGGCAGATACAGGTCAGGATGTGACTGGGAGTATCTAGCCCAACTCTGCACGCAGGCGGCGTGGGATAGACGGTCGCTGAGGTACGGGACGGAACAGCGTGTCTCTTCGGCAGCTCCCCACGTGACTGAGCAGCCCCACCCTGCTCACCCTGAGATGGGAAGGGCCTAGAAAATGTGGCCTAAAAATGGTCTGTTCCTCCACTCCCGGGCAGCCTACCGCAGCTGCCGGGTCATCCCCCCATGCGGTCGAAAATACAAGAATAAAACCCGACTGACACTCACACTAGCGACTTGGAACGTCCGTACGCTTTTGGATGTGCGTGATGATTCATCTCGTCCCCGCAGAAGAACAGCGTTGGTGGCGCACGAACTGAAGAGGTATAACATCGACATTGCGGCCCTCAGCGAGACCCGCTTCCATGGGGAGGACTCCATAGCCGAGGTGGGAGAAGGATACACTTTCTTCTGGAAAGGGCTTCCGGAAGGCTCCCGCCGCCTCCATGGTGTAGGCTTCGCTGTGCGGACCTCCCTACTTCAGAAGCTTCCCGAATCTCCAGTTGGCATTAGCGAAAGGTTGATGACCTGGAGGATTCCCCTCACCAATAACCGTTACTGCACCCTCATCAGCGCCTATGCCCCAACACTGATTGCCAACCCTCAATGTAAGGAAGAGTTCTATGCCTCCCTGCACTCCGCCATCAGCAAAACACCACTCACTGACAAGCTCATCCTTCTAGGGGATTTTAACGCAAGAGTGGGCTCGGACAGTGTACTGTGGAGGGAAGTGATGGGTCGGCACGGTGTTGGCAAGCTCAACAACAATGGTCTCCGTCTTCTCACTCTATGTTCTGAGCATCAACTGGTCATCACAAACACCTTGTTCCAACTGAAGAACAAGTACAAAACATCCTGGCAACACCCTCGCTCTAAACACTGGCATCTCCTAGATTACATCATCACCCGCCAAGCGGACAGGAAGGAGGTGCGCATCACTAGGGCCATGCGTGGAGCTGACTGTTGGACTGACCACCGCCTGATCAGAACAAAGATTGACTTGGAAATACGTCCTCAACAGAGAAAAACACCACCTTCCAAGAGGCTCAACTGCGATGCACTGAAGTCCATGCACTCCGTCAACCAGCTCAGGAAAAAGGTAGCAGATCAGCTGTTCAAGATTCCTGAAGTGCCACCAGATCTGGACACTGGACCTACCTGGAGCACCCTACGCACTGCCCTCCACCAGGCGGCCGTGGAGTCTATAGGGTACACCAGAAGGCGACATCAAGACTGGTTTGACAATAGTGCGCCAGGAATCTATGACCTGCTTCAGGCAAAACACAAGGCCCTTGCAGCTCACATATCAAACCCTCAATCCACCGTCCTGAAGGCTCAGCTCATCCGCCTCAGAAGTGAAACCCAGCGCACCCTCAGAGCCATGGAGAATGACTGGTGGACCCAGAAGGCCCGCGAAGTACAACATCACGCAGACACCAACAACTCTCATGCCTTCTACGACTCCATCAAGTCCATCTATGGCCCACAGAGGAAGAACATCACCCCAGTTAGATCAGCTGACGGCACCACTCTCTACAAGGACAAACAACAGATCCTGGACAGATGGGCTGAGCATTTCAGGGTACTGCTGAACACAACGAACCCTGTACAGACAGACATACTCTCTGACCTCCCATGCCTGCCCCCTGTAGACTCGCTGGACTCCTCTCCCAGCTTCTCAGAGGTACTCAAGGCCATCAAGGGTCTAAAAAACAACAAGAGCCCAGGCCTTGACGAGATCCCGGGAGAAATCTTGAAGCACGGTGGATATCTCCTGCACCGCAGAATGCACCAGCTGATCACTGCCATCTGGTCGTCTGAAGTCATCCCGCAAGATTGGAAGGATGCTAACATCATAACAATCTATAAGCGCAAAGGCGACAAAGCAGACTGCGGCAACAGCAGAGGTATCTCCCTACTATCCGCAGCTGGGAAGGTGCTAGCAAGGATCATGTTACATCGAGTAGCAACTCATGTAACCGAAAACATCCTGCCCGATTCTCAATGCGGCTTTAGACGTGATCGGAGCACCGCAGACATGATCTTTGTTGCCACACAGGTACAGGAAAAATGCAGAGAACACCGCAAAGACCTGTACATGGCATTCATTGACCTGTCCAAGGCCTTCGACACAGTAAACCGGGACTTGTTGTGGGAAGTACTTGGAAAACTAGGTGTACCAGCAAAGTTCTGCAACCTACTGCGACAGCTACATGATGGCATGCAGGCCTGTGTGAGCAACGGCGGCCAACAATCCCCATTTTTCAGTGTGGATGTGGGGGTCAAGCAAGGGTGTGTCCTTGCCCCAACCATATTCAACATGTTCATTTCCACTGTCACCCTCCTGTCCCATAAACACCTGGACCCCACAGATGGGATTCAGATACAATACCGGCTGGATGGTAACCTTTTTAACATCCGTCGCCTCCAAGCCACCACTAAACTCACCACCCAGCATATTCTGGAACTACAGTATGCAGATGACTGCGCTGTACTTGCACACTCACCAGAGTCTCTCCAGCGTGCACTGAATGTGGTAGCCTCCATCTACAGTGCCATTGGTCTTCAGATAAACACCAAGAAAACACAAATACTCGTGCAGGAGTTTACTCCCCAGCCAAATACGCCGATCTTCACCCTTGACGGGCACCCATTAGCCACCGTCCCCCACTTCACCTACCTCGGTAGCACCCTGTCGCCATCCTGCACCATTGACGATGACGTCCAGGCCCGTATTGGTCTGGCCTCTGCTGCCTTTGGAAGGCTACGGTCCAGGGTTTTCCTAAATAGGAATCTAACCATCTCCACCAAGACAGCCGTGTATAAGGCAGTCTGCCTCTCCACGCTGCTCTATAGTTCTGAAACCTGGACACCCTACCAGAGGCACATCCAGAGTCTCGAGGCCTTCCACATCCGCTGCCTCCAAAGGATCCTAGGTCTGACCTGGGAAGACCGGGTGCTCTACACTGAAATTTATGACCGGATCAACACACCCAGCATCACAGCACTCCTTGGCCAAAAACACCTAAGATGGGTCGGACATGTGATCCGTATGCCAGCCCACCGCCTACCCCGTCAGATATTGTATGGCCAGCTTTCAGTCGGTCAAAGGTCTGCCGGGGGCCAGAAAAAACGGTACAAGGACCACATTAAAACTCTCCTGAAAAAGTGTGACATCAAACCACCAGCACTGGAGTCCCTGGCTGCTGACCGCCAGACCTGGAGCTCTACCTGCCACCAGGGAATCACTCATCTTCAGGAGAAGTTCACAGAGCGGAGAGCACAGCGGCGTGCACAAAGACACCAACGTGCCACAGCACCAGCGACCATCACTGCTGCCTTCCCCTGCCCCTCCTGTGACAAAGTCTGTGGATCACGCATAGGCCTGAGCAGCCACCTGGCTATGCGCAGGCGAAAGGCACAACAATAACCAATCCAATACTTCGTTTGGAGCAACGTCATCATCGACATCGATGGACTGCCATAAGCAAGTAATATACATATATGTATATATATGTATGTATATATGTGTTGGTTGAATTTTATTTTGCTCCATGACTAGGGGAGGTTGTTTCAATGTGGGTCATATAAGTAATTGCTATGCTCTGTGAGGACTTCAGGCAAGAAAAGTGCAGAAAATCCAAAAAGTATAACTTTATGTTACTTAGAACTATTTTGTGCATTTTTGTATTTATTTTCTCCAGTAAACAAAAATGTTATGGTCAATCTAAATGGATCATTTGTCAGTAGTTAAATATGCTACTAGCAATCAGACGGATCCCAAACAAAACTACTTTATTAATCCAAAAGGAAATAAACAGGTTGCTTTATCCACTTAACATCATACAAAGGCATGAGGTGGATAAAAAAAACAGTTATCACTTACGACAACATTACAAGGACCAATTAGACCAACACTCAAGCTAAAACTAAAAAATGGTAAATCTAATTAAGTACTATAATAAGTTAGGACGGTTAATAGGATGGAATAGCACTTTATTGTAATGAAATTCAGGAATATATATATATATATATATATATATATATATATATATATATATATATATATATATATGTGTGTGTATGTATATGCACATATATATATTTATATATATATATATATATATATATATATGTATATATATATATATATATATATATATATATATATATATATATGTGTATGTATATGTATATATATATATTTATATATATATATATATATATATATATATATATATATATATATATATATATATATATATATATATATGTATACATACATATATACAGTATATATACACACACATATATATATATTTATATATAAGTATACCGTATTTTCCGCACTATAAGGCGCACCTAAAAACCACAAATTTTCTCAAAAGCCGACAGTGCGCCTTATAATCCGGTGCGCCTTATATATGGGTTAATATTAATATTAATTTTCATAAAGTTTCGGTCTCGCAACTACGGTAAACAGCCGCCATCTTTTTTCCCCGTAGAAGAAGCGCGCGGTGCATGCTGGGATATGTGACGTTTCATTTCCATTTGTGTGTTTATGTAAAGACCCCAAAATGGCTCCTATTAAGTGTGTTGTCTGTCTAATTATAAATAATGCAGACGAGGCGTGTTAACTGAGTTCTCAACGTTTACTCACAGCGTGCTCATAACCACATTCTAACTGCCAGCATACAACAACGCTTCTCAGGGCTACCGCGCATGCTCGTCACTATCGTTGCATGCTGGGTAGTGTAGTTGTTATATTTGCTAGCTCATAACAGCACATTGAGAGACACGCTTACGCGCTTAATTCAATACTCGCCGTCATTCCGGGTGGATTGACAAAAGACCTCCAGCCGCTAGATATTGGTGTCAACAGGGCATTCGAAGCTAGACTGCTAACTGCGTGGGAACAGTGGATGACAGAAGGCGAACACACGTGACGTTCACCAAGACAGGGAGACAGCGCCGGACGACATACGCCAACATCTGCCAGTGGATCGTAAATGCCTGGGAAGATATTTCGGTCACAACTGTGGTCCGAGCTTTCCGGAAGGCAGGATTCACAGAACTGCTGGACAACAGCGACACTGACTCCGATTACTTCGACGAGACGGAGCCGGCCATTTTGGATCCCACATTCGCCCAACTTTTCAATTCGGACACCGAAGGAGAAGAATTCGAGGGATTTATGAATGAAGAATAACTTCAGAAAGTGAGCGCTATGTTTATTTTGTGTGTTGTGACATTAACGTTCGAGCAACATTATGTTGCTATTGCTCTGCACTATTTTGAATTTTACTATGTTTGTGATTGCACAATTGCGTACATTTTGGGAGTGAACAGAGTTGTTAGAACGCTGGTTTTTAATATATTATTAAAGTTTGACTGACCTATCTGACTGTTTTTTTGACATTCCTTTAGCGCAGTTAGATGCGGCTTACAACACGGGGCGGCTTATAGGTGGACAAAGTTTTGAAATATGCCGTTCATTGAAGGCGCGGCTTATAACCCAGGGCGCCTTATGGTGCGGAAAATACGGTATATATATATATATATATATATATATATATATATATATATATATATATATATATATATATATATATATATATATATATATATACATCTACATATACCCATATATACACACATTTATATATATATATATATATATATACACATCTACATATACCCATATATACACACATTTATATATATATATATATATATGGTAAATGGTAAATGGGTTGTACTTGTATAGCGCTTTTCTACCTTTTTTAAGAACTCAATGCGCTTTGACACTATTTCCACATTCACCCATTCACACACACACATTCACACATTCACACACTGATGGCGGGAGTTGCCATGCATGGCGCTAACCAGGCCCATCAGGAGCAAGGGTGAAGTGTCTTGCTCAAGGACACAACGGACGTGACTAGGATGGTAGAAGGTGGGGATTGAACCAGTAACCCTCAGATTGCTGGCACGACCACTCTCCCAACTTTGCCACGCCGATATTATATATATATATATATATATATATATATATATATATATATATATATATATATATATATATATATATATATATATATATATATATATATATATATATATATATATATATATATATATATATATATATATATATATATGTATATATATATGTATATATATATATATATATATATATATATATATATATGAAATAAGCAGGGGCGTCCATGATAACGTTGCTTGGATGGCAACATATGTTGCTCCAAAACCTGTATGTTCCTTTCAGCATTAATGGTGCCTTCACAGATGTGTAAGTTACCCATGTCTTGGGCACTAATACACCCCCATACCATCAGCTGGCTTGTCAACTTTGCGCCTAGAACAATCCGGATGGTTATTTGTCCTCCTTGGTCCGGAGGACACGATGTCCACAGTTTCCAAAAACTTTTTGAAATGTGGATTCGTCAGACCACAGAACACTTTTACACTTTGCATCAGTCCATCTTAGATGATCTCGGGCCCAGCGATGCCGGTGGCGTTTCTGGGTGTTGTTGATAAATGGCTTTCAACTTGCACTTACAGATGTAGCGACAGACTGTAGTTACTGACAGTGTTTTTTTCTGAAGTGTTCCTGAGCCCATGTGGGGATGTCCTTTACTCACTGATGTCGCTTGTTGATGCAGTACCGCCTGAGGGATCGAAAGTCACATTGGTTTTCATCCTTACTTGGCCAAATAATGCCATTTTTTTTGTGGTCCCCTTTGTATAGATACCGGTACCAAGATATTGATATCGGGACAAACCCTAGTTTTACACAATACCCTACCTACTCAGTGGCCTAGTGGTTAGAGTGTCTGCCCTGAGATCGGTAGGTCGTGAGTTCAAACCGAGTCACACCAAAGACTTAAAAAAAAAAAAAATGAGACCCATTACCTCCCTGCTTGGCACTCAGCATCAAAGAGTTGGAATTGGGGGGTTAAATCACCAAAAATGATTCCCGGGCGTGGCCACCGCTGCTGCTCACTGCTCCCCTCACCTTGCAGTGGGGTGAACAAGGGTGATGGGTCAAATGCAGAGGACAAATTTCACCACACCTAGTGCGTGTGTGTGACAATCATTGATACTTTAACTTAACTTTTAACTTAATAATGAAATCAGATAATGGATAATGATTTTTTTATTATCAAACTAAAAAACGGGGAGAATACATTTCTATGTTCATTTTTTTTTCTCTTCCAAACGAAGAACATACCCAAGTTAGCATTTTGCTTGGTGATACTTGAGTCGTGTGGGCTGAGACCAGTTTGCCAGACTGCAAGTGTGAAGGCAGCCTAAGGCCTGCTAGTTGCAGCGAGGCGGGGTGGACTAGTCCTGGTGCGGGGGTGGGGTGGGGGGGGGGGGGGGGGGGTGCTTCCAGGCCCGTTTCATATTCAAATGTTACAATCAGGCCTGGGCGGCAACGGGGGGGCTCTTTATAGTGGTTGCGGGGTCAAGATGGTGATTTAATAGCTCGGGCAGAGGAAAGAAGCAGGGGTTCCGAGTCATTTAGGGCATGAATGAGTCATAAAAAAAAAAAAAAAAATTCCCCCCCCTTTCAAGTTGTCATGTAAAGTGATGCTTCACCAGGTTGTCCTTCTTTTTCCTCTCAAAACTTACTGAAATGTGGACTTGCATCAGTCTGGCGGCGTTTCTGGGTGTTGTTGATAAATGGCTTTCAACTTGCACTTACAGATGTAGCGACAAACTGTAGTTACTGACAGTGTTTTTTTCTGAAGTGTTCCTGAGCCCATGTGGTGATATCCTTTTATGTCGCTTTTTGATGCAGTACCGCCCAAGGGATCGGAAGTCACAATGGTTTTCATCCCTGCTGCTTACGTGCAGTGATTTCTCCAGATTCTCCGAATCTTTTGATGAACTTACGGACCGTGGATGGGGAAATCCCTCAATTCCTTGCAATAGCTGGTTGAGAAATGTTGTTCTCAAACAATTTCCTCACGCATGTGTTCCCAAAGTGGTGACCCTCGCCCCATCCTCCACGACTGAGCATTTCATGGAAGCTGCTTTTATACCCAATCATGGCACCCACCTGTTCCCAATTGGCCCGTTCACCTGTAGGATGTTCCAAATAAGTGTTTGATGAGCATTCCTCAACTTTCTCAGTCTTTGTTGCCACTTGTGCCAGCTTTACATGTTGCAGGCATCAATTTCCAGTTGGAACGTTAAATATCTTGTCTTTGCGGTCTATTCAATTGAATATAGGTTGAAAAGGAGAGTCATAAAAAAACATTTTTCCCCCCCTTCAAGTTGTCATGTAAAGTGATGCTTCACCAGGTTGTCCTTCTTTTTCCTCCCAAAACTTACTGAAATGTGGACTCGCATCAGTCTGGCGGCGTTTCTGGGTGTTGTCGATAAATGGCTGTCAACTTGCACTTACAGATGTAGCGACAAACTGTAGTTACTGACAGTGTTTTTTTCTGAAGTGTTCCTGAGCCCATGTGGTGATATCCTTTACACACCGATGTCGCTTTTTGATGCAGTACCGCCCGAGGGATCGGAAGTCACAATGGTTTTCATCCCTGCTGCTTACGTGCAGTGATTTCTCCAGATTCTCCGAATCTTTTGATGAACTTACGGACCGTGGATGGCGAAATCCCTCAATTCCTTGCAATAGCTGGTTGAGAAATGTTGTTCTCAAACAATTTGCTCACACATTTGTTCCCAAAGTGGTGACCCTCGCCCCATCCTCCACGATTGAGCATTTCATGGAAGCTGCTTTTATACCCAATCATGGCACCCACCTGTTCCCAATTGGCCCGTTCACCTGTGGGATGTTCCAAATAAGTGTTTGATGAGCATTCCTCAACTTTCTCAGTCTTTTTTGCCACTTGTGCCAACTTTTTTGTCAAAAATTAGCTAATATTTGCACAAAAATAACAACGTTTTCCAGTTGGAACGTTAAATATATTGTCTTTGCGGTCTATTCAATTGAATATAGGTTGAAAAGGAGAGTCATACAAAATCATTTTTTCCCTCCCTTCAAGTTGTCATGTAAAGTGATGCTTCACCAGGTTGTCCTTCTTTTTCCTCCCAAAACTTACTGCTTTTTTTTTTTTTGCTCTTGACTCGCATGGAGCAGATGGTTGAGGATTAAGGTAGGGAAGATAAGGAGCGTCAGCAGGCACGCACGGCGTATATATATACGGTGCCAGCGTGTCTCGCATGTCCCCGTGTTCTGGGACGGCCTGTTATTCCTGTCCCCATGGGCGTGTTCCCGACGTGGCGGGCTCTGGTAACATAGGCAGCAGGGCCTGTTTATCCCACGTCATGTGCCAGCCAGGGATGCAAGCATTAATAAGGTTGGGCTATTTACCGCCATTAAAAAAAAAAAAAAATGTCCGGTTATTTAACCGCAACTTTTGTGTTTATTTTTTTAGGTATGTTATTTTCGGCACAACCGGCAGGGAACGGAAACAAAGTTACAACAGCCACTACGCACCTATTAAGAGACACGCTACTACTAGTGTTGTCCCGACACCAATATTTAATACATGTATTTCGATACTTTTTGGTACTTTTCTAAACAAAGGGGACCACAAAAAAATGGCATTATTGGCATTATTTTAACGAAAAACCCTAAGGTGCGTTAAACATATGTTTATTATTGCAATTTAGTCCTTAGATAAAATAGTGAACATACTAGACAACTTGTCTTTTAGTAGTAAGTAAACAAACAAAGACTCCTAATTAGACATATCCAGTAACATATTGTGTCATTTATCTACCTATTACTTTGTCTACATTATAAAGGAAAAGCTGTAAAAATTGATTATTAATCTACATGTTCATTTACTGTTAATATCTGCTTAGTATGTTCTATCTACACTTCTGTTAAAATGTAATAATCACTCATTCTTCTGTTGTTTGGTACTTTACATTAGTTTTGGATGATACCACACATTTTGGGTATCGATGCGATACCAAGTAATTACAGGATCATACATTGGTCATATTCAAAGTCCTCATGTGTCCAGGGACGTATTTCCTGAGTTGATAAACATAATTTAAATTAAAAAAAAAAAACGAAAGAAGATTTTGTGATCCTAAAAATATAGATGTAATCATAGTAGTATCGACTAGATACACTCTTGTATATATATATATATATATATATATATATATATATATATATATATATATATATATATATATATATATACATACATATATATATATATTTTATATATATATATATATATATATATATATATATATATATATATATATATATATATATATATATTTTATATATATATATATATATATATATATATATATATATATATATATATATATATTTTATATATATATATATATATAAAAAAAAATATATATATTTATATATATATTAAAAAAAAATAAAAAAATAAAAATATATATATACATACATACATATATATATATATATATATATATATATATATATATAATATATATATATATATATATATATATATATATATATATATATATATATATATATATATATATATATATAAAGATATATATATATATATATATATATATATATATATATATATATATATATATATATATATATATATATATTTATATATATATTTATATATATATATATGTATATATATATATCTTATATATATATATATATATATATATATATATATATATATATATATATATACAAATGTCCCGGCTTTTGTGTGTCAGTCCCTTATTTTTGGTACGTTATTTTCGGTACAACCGGCACAGAACGGAAACATGTTATTATGAATTAGCACTAAATTAGTTTGTTTGCAATTTCGTTGTACAATGTACAATGACAATATAGATATATTCTATTCTAGAGATGTCCGATAATGGCTTTTTTGCCAATATTCCGATATTGTCCAACTCTTAATTACCGATTCCGATATCAACCGATACCGATATATATACAGTCGTGGAATTAACACATTATTATGCCTAATTTTGTTGTGATGCCCCGCTGGATGCATTAAACAATGTAACGAGGTTTTCCAAAATAAATCAACTTAAGTTATGAAAAAAAGTGCCATATTTATTATTGAAGTCACAAAGTGCATTATTTTTTTTAACATGCCTCAAAACAGCAGCTTGGAATCCGGGACATGCTCTCCCTGA